>NC_044498.1:51443535-51511035 GCF_902362185.1 Chanos chanos
CTCTCTCTCTCTCTCTCTCTCTCTCTCTCACTCTCACTCTCTCTCTCTCTCTCTCTCTCTCTCTCTCTCCCTGTCTATCTCTCTCTCCCTGTCTGTCTATCTGTCTCAGTGTGGTGTAAAAATAGACACTGTCAACTCTTATATGTCCCTAATGACTGCAGTGTGTCTGAGGGGTTTTTACAGAAATGACAGGTTTATGAAATATTTTCAGTGGGGTTTGTTGTTCATTGAGAGTCTGGTCTATCAGGGCTACACATTGACAGAACAAAGTGGCTTCTATGTTTAGTGTGCTGTCTCTCTCTCTCTCTCTCTCTCTCTCTCTCTTTCTCCTGATTTCTATTTCTCTGTAGCTGACTTGGTCACGCTTTCACTTTCACAGTTTATCCTTTCCGTCTTGTTCCATTCTTTATGAAAGAGACAGGATGTAATCAGTGTAGATATGCATTGACACATCTGGTACCTGGGAACCCTCCTGATATTGTTGTACAGTTGACCGTAAACTTGGCCACGGGTCACAGGGCTTCAGGACCTCTCTAAGAGCTGCTCACCGCTCTACACAGTGTCATAGAGCATCCTGAAGCAAACTGTGATTTTAAAAAACACAGTGTTAAATATTCACTGGGCTACGTTGTCCACGGGGAGTTTTAGTGTGTCCACACTCATTCGGTGCTTTTTCAGTACTGACTGAGTCCTCTCCTGGACCTTAACTAAGTTATCCACTTTAATTTAGAAACACATCACACAACGCTTACTGCTGTTTTGTTTGAATTTTTTTTTTGTCATAATTAGGAGGACGTAGCCTGGGAAAACAAAACACCCTCATTTCAACAATCAGACTGACTCACAGCGCTCTGCTTTAGAGGTCCAGACCGTGGATATGGTCATTTTATGTCAGCTACAACAGTAGTTAATTCCAGCGCATCACATGTAATTTGATCTAATGCACATGTATGTCCACTCTCACACAGTAAGAGGTGAGACCCTCCACACTCCGCTCTGCATGTGATGTGGTGAGGCTGTAGCTTTAAGAGTGGTCCTCCCTGGGAGAGAGGAGGAAGTAACCATGCTCCCCAGACTCATCTGCTGCTTCTCCAGTTTGGCATAATGAGGACACTGCTGTGCGTTCTGTTTTCTCTACCTGTCCTGTGGGAGGTTTCCACCGCACACGTGACACGCACAACGTCTCCTTTTTCCTCTCTCTCTTTTTCTGATCATGTGATGTATTCACTGCTCTGCATTGTGTGACCCTTCCCTCTCAGTCTCTCTCTCTCTCTCACCCTATATTTATACATATATACACACACACACACACACACACACACACACATATATACATACATACATACACACACACACACACACACACACATATGTGTGTGTATGTATGTATGTATGTATGTATGTATGTATATGACACATCTCTCTGTGTATCTGGTATGGTCTTACATTCTTACTTTTAATACACCTACAAGCTGAAAGAACTAATTGTTAATTTAACATGGAGGAGGTGTACATGTGTGGTTACCCTGTCAGCCATGTGCCTTACTAAATCCATCACATCATGCTTCTGTTATGATAACAGAAATATGACTATTGTCTGTTGTGTTAGTTATGATAATAGAAATATGATCCTTCTCTGTTGTGTTAAATATTCATGGAGAGACCTACATGACAGAGCTCAGCTCTTCTTACGCTTAAATCGATTTATTCATTTATTTTATTGTAGCATAACTTTGAGAGACACAGCAACAAACTGCATTGCTCTCAGGTATACTACATTGTTTGTTTGATGTTGGTTGTGCAGTTTTCTCATGCTATAGATATTAGCATTAACGTCGATTCAAGAAACGGAGATAAAAGGTGAAGAGAGAGGGGGAGAGGGGAGAGAGAGAGAGAGAGAGAGAGGGAGAGAGAGAGGGGGAGAGAAGAGAGAGAGAGAGAGAGAGGGGGGGGGGGGGAGGAGAGAGAGAGAGAGAGAGAGAGAGAGAGGGGGGGAGAGGGGAGAGAGAGAGAGAGAGATAGAGATAGAGGGGGGGAGAGGAGAGAGAGAGAGAGAGAGAGAGAGAGAGAGAGAGAATTTCATTGCTCCGGGTGTTTTTAGACAGGTAAGAGGGGAGGACACAGGGGAGACAGAGCTATGGAGAGATGTGAGGGAAGACACAGAGCCTTGTGGATGAGCTGTTACCATGGCGTTGCCACATGTCTGGTCTGTGGGGCTGGAGGGGGGTGGAGATGTGAACGCTCGTCTCCGCGGGGGAGTTCCGCTGGATGGGGGCCATAGCCACGCTGGTCCTGCAACACGCCTGCGGTACCATATGGTGCTACAAAGCGTCATAACGGGTCAGTGTGCCCAGTCCGGCTGCCTGGCAGAGTAGAACTACAGTACCGCCACTGAGAGCCAAGCCAAACCAAAGCCACCCTGATGGCTGGGACCAGAGCCTGGCCTTCAGAGCATACCCCAGGTTCTCTGGAAGTCAGTCAGGACCGGATATTTAAACAGTGAGAGAGAGAGAGAGAATATAAGAGAACCGAAGGGAGTTTTGCCCATGCCATGTAAAATCTTCATCTGAGACAGTAAATCTGGCTTCTACAGATGTGATCCAAAACATCTTCTGTGACGTTATTTTCTATTATAGGCACAAGGATGTAAAATTGTAAAAAAATTTTTTTTTTTTTTTTTTTAATTCCTGTCACTCAGGTACTTTTATAAAAAAAGAAATAAATAACATTCACCTGCTGATTTTTGAAGTATCTTTTTTTTTTTTCAAACCCCCTTTGAGATTAGATAAAATGTTATACCTGCTTTGAATTAAAACTCAGAGATTTTGTTGGTATAGTCTAAACCTGCCCATGTAGTTCCCATTGCTAGCACTGTTCTTATCCATAGTAATTATACAAAATCTTTAAAATGGGACGGACAGCTACTTTCACATAAAATAGTGCAGCTTTAGTTTAATTCCCTGAGTTGGTAACCTGTATAAATTATTGTCTCGTTTTAGTTGCTGGGTATATTTGTCTTGAACCTTTCTTTCTCTGGCTGTTTTTCTTTGGCTGTTTTATTGTAATGGAGAGAAAATAGAACAGCATAGTGTGACTCAGTTCAATTCAGATTTTTATATGTACAGTAGACATTGTCACAAAGCACCTTTACAAGATCTTAGACCTCAGACCCCCAGTGAAAAATAAGAGGAAGTATTGAGAGGAACCAAGATTCAGAAGTGGGAACCCATCCTCTTCTAGCCAGCACTGCATGGGCATTGCGTAAAGTTAGAGTAGTTCATTTATGTTAAGGAGTGTGGAGGCATAAATATCTTGGAGAACTGAGACACATCTTAGGACATTTGTTGTGTAATTAGAGACAGAATGAGGGTTAAAGTTTATTGGAGAAGTGAAAGAACATCACAACTTAGATAACAGAAAAACAACACATGATCTGGTGCAATTTGCAATTTTGCACAATTCTAACACTAACATAAAACGTGAGTTTAAGATTCTGGAATTTTCTTTACTTTTCTTTCTCTTTTGTTTCTCAGCGGCCTCTACTCTCAATAATTGGTGTGTTTGTACTGGTCAAGATAAGGATATAAAAGCTGGCAGTCTGTAAGGTTTGGCAATATGATAAACAGCAAAACAACAACAACAAAAACAACAGCAAAATTTTGTGTTGTTGCTGTTGTTCTTTTGAATTCTTATTTACTGTAAAACCTCATCTAACGGAAGTGAATCATTCAGATTGCTACACCTCTCTGAAAGGAGGCTTAATTTCCAAATTGCCATGCACTTGACACTTTTCGTGTTGTCATTTGATGAATTTCCATTTGCTTTCAAACATCGATTTTCAGACGACAAGGTGAGTCATGTGACTTGGGCGTTAGTCAGAGAGTCCTCTCCGCTGCGGAGAGTTGAGAGCAGAGTGGATTGACGGGGAGGGGTCCTGCTGAAGGAGAGATTTTAACACAAGCTAAATGCAAAACATGAATTGCTGCCATACTCAAAAAGGCCCATAAATGCCCACAGCCAACAGAATGAAAACTGAGGATTTCTTCATTAAGAATTCTCCTCTTCCCCACACACACTGAACGTAACAGGACAGTATTGATCTGGGCCAACATTCTGTATAAGTTTTAACCTTCAGTGTTTCCATCAATTAATCAAAACTCACTTGCCTTATAGAGTCTCTTCAAGGGGTGAATTCAACCTTATTTTAGAAGCAATAACAGCTACTTGTTTTTTTTAATGTTATTGATTTTTTTATTGTGGATTGGGTAATGATTTGCTTACTTAGTAATATGTTACAAAATAAATAGCTAACTGAAACCTCTGGTAATAAATAAATAGTTATCCCCATAAAATCCATAGTCCAACACACTTGAATCATAGACTTTTTTCTTTATTCTTTTTTTTTTTTTGCTAAGAAATTCAATAGTTTACACAGGACTTTTGTAGACAGGCTGATTTTTGAGGTCTAAATATTTGAATGGAACTTGTGCGATGGTAAAGTTGTAATTGGATGTCTTTGCTTGACTGTTTGGCTGTGCAGAGTAAGCGGATGGTGTTTTTTGGTCTCGTATCGCAAAGCCGTGTGATATGAGGTCTGATGGAGATGCAGAGCCGTGTGATATGAGGTCTGATGGAGATGCAGAGCCGTGTGATATGAGTGATGGAGATGCAGTGCTGTGTGATTGAGGTCTGATGGAGATGCAGTGCCGTGTGATATGAGGTCTGATGGAGATGCAGAGCCGTGTGATATGAGGTCTGATGGAGATGCAGAGCCGTGTGATATGAGGTCTGATGGAGATGCAGTGCTGTGTGACTGAGGTCTGATGGAGATGCAGAGCCGTGTGATATGAGCTCTGATGGAGATGCAGTTCTGTGTGATATGAGGTCTGATGGAGATGCAGTTCTGTGTGATATGAGGTCTGATGGAGATGCAGTTCTGTGTGATATGAGGTCTGATGGAGATGCAGTTCTGTGTGATATGAGGTCTGATGGAGATGCAGAGCCGTGTGATATGAGGTCTGATGGAGCTGCAGTTCTGTGTGATATGAGGTCTGATGGAGATGCAGTTCTGTGTGATGTGAGGTCTGATGGAGATGCAGAGCCATGTGATATGAGTGATGGAGATGCAGAGCCGTGTGATGTGAGGTCTGATGGAGATGCAGTTCTGTGTGATATGAGGTCTGATGGAGCTGCAGTTCTGTGTGATATGAGGTCTGATGGAGATGCAGTTCTGTGTGATATGAGCTCTGATGGAGATGCAGTTCTGTGTGATATGAGGTCTGATGGAGATGCTGAGCCGTGTGATATGAGGTCTGATGGAGCTGCAGAGCCGTGTGATATGAGGTCTGATGGAGCTGCAGTTCTGTGTGATATGAGGTCTGATGGAGATGCAGTTCTGTGTGATATGAGGTCTGATGGAGATGCAGTTCTGTGCGATTGAGGTCTGATGGAGATGCAGAGCCGTGTGATATGAGGTCTGATGGAGATGCAGAGCCGTGTGATATGAGGTCTGATGGACCTGCAGAGCCGTGTGATGTGAGGTCTGATGGACCTGCAGTGCCAAATGTTGTATTGGAGTCCAAGCTAAGAGCACACAGAGTATGTACCCCAGTGGAGCACTCAGTTCAGAAAGGCCAACCAGCCTCTCAGAGGTGGGCTGCGTTTTTTTTCCTCCTCTTTTTTTATTGTTGTCAGCTGAGAACAATGACAGAGGGATAATGAAACAGAAAGCATTGTCTTAGTGCTGTAAAAATGGTCCTTTAACCCTTAGATCATCCAGGACAAGGCAATGCACCAGTCCCAAAATCTTCTCCACACCCACTGGCCAAATGTATAAAAACAAACTAAGTCCTAAACAAGCTTTTATTTTGGGGAAAACGTTAAGAACTATTAATTAAAGGCTGGGGCGGGGGGGGGGGGGGGGGGGGGGTCGGGGTACAAAGTTATTTACGTCTGTCTTTAAGTAAAAATTTTACCTGGCTCCCCAAGAAAGGAAAATTGAAGGAGACAAGTCCTAGAGGAATCTGCTGACCTGGCATTGCTTGTGACTCTTGCCTAAGCTGTGAGAAAACAAAGGTTAAAACAGCACGTGCCTTCTGCGACCAAAACTACTGACATACGATTACAGAAGGAAACTGAAATAATCTAAATGTGCAGTGTTTTACAAGTAGGTTCTTAACAAGAAGAAAATAATGATAAGAGTTATTTTAAATGTCTTAAGTGTGATAGTCTAGGTGTCCCAAGTCTAGGTGTTCCATGCGTATCAGGGTATCTGTCGGATATACCCACCCTATGACGCGCCAAATGTCACGCACAGAGCGCGCTAGGACAAGTCGACAGACCACTCGCAGCAATATAAAGAGAGAAAGAGCAAGAGACAAAGAGACAGAGACAGAGAGAGAGAGAGAGAGAGAGAGAGAGAGAAGGACAGAGAGATGGGGGAGGGGCACTGACTGGACGCAAGGAAATAGCAGGGAAACGGAGACAAATACCAAACACCATTTATAGGTAGCCTATTCGCTCCTGGCGCCCTGAAGTCAATTCTTTACGCATGACCTTTAAAGAGGGATTTCCCCGAATAATTCTAAAATAAAATGGCACTCGACTCCGCAAAGTAGCCCAGCTCATAGATACACGTGCCAGGGTAGAAAGCAAAACAAACTAGCCAGATTTAAGATTTAACCACCGTAGCACGTCATTTAGTTTCGCCCAACGGACACGTTAAATTTAAGACCCTGGTGGTAAACAACTCTTAAGCCTTCTGACCTTTAATGCTTGAGCTAGTGTCGTTGAAGATCTATTAGCGCGTGAGCTACTGACTTACGTGAAAATACTAAAGCGTACTTTTACACGGAAATTCAAAACACTACCACCTGCTTATTTTTTTTAAATATAGGCCATCTCTCACCGCAGTTAAGTTCAAATGAATATTAGTGGTCATCCTGACTACTCGAATAGTTGACATTCCGACTACTCGTTCTCTCCAGCGTTGAGTCATTCACAACAATTATTGTCCGCGAGTGAGAGGGCATTACAAGACCCCCCCTCTATGCTTGAAGCCGCTGATGTCTAGGCTGCACCCAATTCAGGCGATTGGTCCGTTAGTTTTACACATTCAGATTGTTCTGGATAATAAGTCAAAGCAAACGCAAATAAAACTGTAATCACGACAGTTTTTTTCGTTAAGAGATGGACAGGCAAACGAAGTTCCCTTGCGCGAGCGACTGTCGCCGCGGAGACCAGCTGTCGTCGAGCGGGGGCGAGCGCTACGAAGCCTGTTTCATCCCGCTTGTCTTTACGCCGACTCTCCACCACTTTCCCACACTTTACCACGCTAATTAGGCCTTCTGCATACATTAATTACACCAAGTTCTATGCTAATGCTGGATTCCTCTGTGAGTTGCTTGCCGTTTCTTGTAGACACTGTGCGCGATTTGCATTTCACAAAAGGTTATTTTTATTCCTGGTTAAAAAGAGAGAGCGAGAATAAAGACAGAACTGTGTACTGGGAGAGCCGGGGTTTTGCGCCGGTAAAGTGAAGCAACGGTTCACTTTCGCATAACCTTGTGTTTCATTTATGAATTGGAGTTTTATGTACCGTCTTAATTACGGCGTGTCTCACTGCTCCCCTAGAATATAATTTTCCCAAGAAAGTCGAAAGCGCCTTCACGTGTCCTTTCGCAGATTCAGATCAGTTGTTTGTTTGTGATTTGTTTTAATTACGTGTTTATTCCTCATCTATTGCATTGCTAAGCTTTAAGTATGTGCACAGCTGTAATTATCTATTTGGTTTATTTTACACTGCTCATTAAAACGTGTACTCAGATCTGAACGTCATATAGTACATCTGTTTGACTATCGTTCTCTGAATGGTCCTTTTGCTGTCAGTTTTTATTATTATTATTATTATTATTATTATTATTATTATTATTATTATTATTATTGTTGTTGTTGTTGTTGTTGTTGTTGTTGTTATTATTATTATTATTATCACAAGAACATGCATTTCTGAGGTCAAAATAACAAAGAAAGTAAGTAAGTGTTGGCTTGTGAAATCCAGTCCTCTTTTGGTTTGCAGCTGGTTTTCTCTGTGGTGTAAGGGTGCCCTTTGACCTTTGACCTAGCTCGCACGGATAGTGTGAGCTAGCTGGTGGCCCATGCTGCGGAGAGCAAGAGCAGTAGGGTGCACAAGAGGAGGGGGAAGCTCTGGGGGAGAGGTGTGGTGATGATCGGTCTACCTCTCCTTCTCTCACTGGGACACTGCACTATGGCTCTGTCTTGGCTCGTCATATGCATACTGCACTTACGGTCTGTGTCAGGTCTCTACTTACTGTGGGTAATTTTACAATGGCAGAGAAGGCCAAGAGGAATACGCCATCACAGTAAGTAAAATCATATGAACATGTAATGATTGTGCTTGTAAGTATGAAAATCAGGATGTTTGGCTTGCTGCGTCCTGATTGGAAGAGTCCAGAATGGTGTTAAGATGTGTTCAGACGAATGAGAGGTTTTTTGTGGTCGTTTTATGGGGGCTGCCATGTGAAGTGGTTGACTGTTAGTGTTTACAGGGAGCATGCTGCTGTGTGCCAGCAGCCAGTCAGTGTTCACTTTCACTTTCTCTTACAGGAGCAGGTCTATGATGGCTGAGGTCGAGGAAGAGGAGTTTGTGTGTTTGAGCTTGTGATGTGTGGATGGGTGTGTGTGTGTGTGTGTGTGTGAGAGAGAGAGAGAGAGAGAGAGAGAGAGAGAGAGAGAGAGCGAGGGAGAGAGACAGAGAGTGAGACAGAGAGAGAGAGAGGGAGAGAGAGAGACCGAAAGAGAGAGGCTAGCCAGTCCTTTTCTGGCACAGAAGACGGAGAAAGTGGATGCATTATGGGAGTGAGCTTTTACTCTTGCTAACTCTGGGAAAAACACAATCTAGCAGAGTCGCCATGTTCTATTGATTTTTGGCTTGAGATTTTTGTCTCAACCCAGTTCTCTTAAATATCGTGTTTCCCTCAACTCCAGCATAAAAGAACCACACAAACGCCGGGGTGTGGGTGTTAATGGTTCTTATCACCATCATCTCTGAGTGTTCTCGCTTGTCTTAGAATAGAGAAATCTCTGCTCCTTCACTCACTGTCCAGTCAGTCAGAGCTCACTGTTAACAACAGCTGCAATATTATGTGACAGATCTATTCCAGACCTAAATGCTAAGATTTGTTGGGTTGAACTTCAGGATGTTTAAAGGTCTAACAGAGTGTTCTGAGGACCTGTGGAGAACATACAGTTTGTTGCCAACTTGTTGTTTATGTATCAGCTCACGAACTCACTCATGCAAGCTGGATGACATTAAGTTCTTATTCTCAGAGTGAGTTAGTCAAAGTCTGTGCAACTGAACTTTTTTTTTAAACAAATTCCTCTCCTCTCCTCTCCTCTCCTCTCCTCTCCTCTCCTCTCCTCTCCTCTCCTCTCCTCTCCTCTCCTCTCCTCTCCTCTCCTCTCCAGTTTGCACCAGCAGTTTGTCAACTATAAGGAGCAGGTTCGGCGGATCGGTGAGGACCCGACGAGACGGCAGCCGGGTCAGCAGAAAGATGACGCCCCCACCTGTGGCATCTGCCACAAGACCAAGTTTGCAGACGGCTGCGGAAACATCTGCTCCTACTGCCAGACCAAGTTCTGCGCCCGCTGCGGAGGACGGGTTTCTCTGCGCTCCAGCAATGTGAGTGGCTCCTCTCGCACATTTCCACCTCTGCCCCTTACGCTGGTGCTCGTAAGACACCATCGCTCACAGAATACAAAAGAAGTATCCATTTGTTTGGCGAAGTCTGTCACCTGTCGTAGTGGTGCATGGTGTGTCCATCTTTCTCTTTGATTGATAAAGAGGAAGTCTGTTTCTTTTTTGTTTCTGTTTGGCTTCCCTGTCTGTCTGCGTGCGTGCGTGTTTGGCTTGCCTGTCTGTCTGCCCGCTTGTGTACCTGTGGCTGTATATCTTTTCGCTCTCCCACTTCATTGCACGATGTTCATCCAACTGACCTGCAGACAGTCGAACGCAAACCCTATTATCCTAATGTGTTTACACCCTGGCAGTATGTCAGAACGCAATCGTTCACAATTAGAAGAGTGACTCCTTCCTCAGTGTGGTTTCAAAGATCTTTCCGTGGTACAGCAGTATCCGTAACAACTGCAGAAAGGTGGTGCTGGATTAGGAGTGACTTTTAATAGACTGAAGAAGATAGCAGCACAAAAGAGGATAGGAGGAAAGGAGAAAAACAAAGAGGTAAAGCAGAGAGAGAGAGAAAAATGAAAGACCGTAAAGGAGAGAAGAAGACAGGATGAGGAGAGGATTGAGGAAGGGGCTTTAGAGGAGAAAAGAGAGGAACGGAGAATGAAGGAGGGGGAGAGAAGGGAGTTGAAAGGGGAGGATGCGGTGGATCAGGGAAAGGTTAATTAGGCATTAGTGAGAGGAGATGACTGCACTGGCCGCTGGGGGGTCACCGCACGCCCCGCTGCAGGAGGTCCAATCTCGCGCGACAACTCGACAGGGGCAGAGGGGCCACGCGCAGGGGAGCACCTGAAATGGGAGCCCCCCTCCCAGTACGTGATATTTACCTTCATTTCCTGCAGCCCCCTCTGTCCATCCCTCTGTGAAACTTATGTTACCAAAACCAGAGGACTAATTAGTGCTCTTCTATAAAGACTGCAGGGCTGGAGTGACTGAGCCTTGAACTAGACAACCAGTAGAGACCAGATCTCAGAATGTGTGTGTGAATGTGTGTGTGTGTGTGTGTGAGAGAGAGAGAGAGTGTGTGTGTATGTATGGTGTGTGTCTGTGTGTGCCTGTGTGTGTGATGTGTGTGTGTGTGTGTGTGTGTGTTTGTCGTTCTGTTCATGGCATATTCAGACCCAGCAGAGTGAAAGTTTGAAGGGTGTGTTTTTTGGGGGATGTGAACTGCGATAACAGTGGCTTAAAAAGCCCAGGTAGAGCTATCAGGTCAGCAGGGCGGCTCTTAGGATGGGCTGCTGTTAGGGAAGGGCAAAGTAACACAAATGAAAGATGAAAGTAATGTTTGGTTTGGTCTGTTCTGGATTGATAGCCTTAGCCCTGCGGTTAGCTTTGTTGAAATGAGTATTTCTCTGTTCCACTCAGCCTCTTGGCATATGCTGTTAATGAAAGTGGCTCTTTTGATAATGGAGTGGCTAGATGCCCGAGGATTTGGACACAGAGATGTATACCCTCTTATTCTATAACAGACGACACAATGACTGTGCCAGTCAGTTCCATACCCTCTCATTCTATACCAGACAGTACATTAAGTCTGACGATTAGACATATACACTCTTAGCCTAATAGATGGTACAGTAACCGTGGCGATGAGATGTATACCCTCTCAGTCTAAAAGACAGTGCGGTAACCATGGCGATGAGACGTATACCCTGAGTGTAATAGATGGTGCTGCAACTGTGGTTATGAGATGTATACCCTAGGTATAGCAGACAGTGCAGTAACTATGGCGATGGGATATATACCCTCTCAGGCTTATAGACAGTACAGTAACCATGGCGATGAGACGTTCTCCATCCCAGCCTGACTGACAGGACTGTAACTGGGGCATTGAGGTGTATATTCTGTCTTATAGATGTAGATCGATGTAGATCTGGATGTATGAAATCCAAAGCCTTGTGCCACTGCCTCTAATAAACATGAATTCCTTGGATACTGTTGACTGACACGTTTATGTGTTTTTGTGTGTGTTGATGTCTATGTGAGTGAGTATGTGTTTTTGTGTGTGTGTGTGTGTGTGTGTGTAGGTGCATATATATATGTGTGCATGCATGTACACACATTTGTGGGTTTGCTAAAAGATATGCATGCTTGCAGAAGTGCTTGTTTTTTTGTCCTATAATGTCCAATAATTTGTGCAGCCAGACGTTTAATGATAAATTATGGGGAGGTGTCCATCACTGTACAGTTATTTTGGCTGAGGTCAGACATAACCGCCAGGTTTTTCAAAGTTCTTTCGTTGATGGAGAATTTGAAGTCGTCAGAGAGACGGAGCAGGGGTAGTGCCTGTTTGAAGATGGTGTGATCTAGTGTTTTTGTTCTACCAGCCCCATAGACTGACAGCCTTTATGTTCATATAGGGAGTCATTTTATGATAAATCTGATTATGAAATCTGTAATCACAAAGCTGCACCTCCTAACAGTCTCCTGTGGGTGGCAGTATATCAGTGGCCCCATTGTGATTAGTGACTAGAGAGGAATGTGTTACCAGATTGTATTAACGGATGAATAGCTCCCTTATTGATGGACATGCTATGCTTTAAAGCCCTTGGCTTCACTAATATGCTTTTTTCTCTTTTCTCCTTTAATTTCTTTTCTTCCAAACTTCTGAACCCTCCCTTCTTTTTTTTCTCTCTCCATCCATTTCCTACCCCTCCTCCAACAACACCCCCCACCCCCCACCCCACCCCCCTGTCTCTGCACCGCTGTCCTGAAACTGGAGCAGAAGGAGGACAAAGTGGTTAGTGTCCTATATTTTCTTTCAAATACACTGAATATTGAATTCACTGCTTATGAATGGAGCAAAGAGATGAAAAAAAAGAGAAAGATACATTGATGAATGGAATAAGAGATTATTTAAAAAGTGTTCGGAATTTACATCATTCTACTCTGTAAGAAGACCCTTTAGAATGAATGGAGATGTTCTCTCTCAGTGTGTAAGATCTGTTTGAGTTTCTGCACCATACACAAAGGAACATCTGATTTAGTCAAAACCATTTATCATGATTTAATGGGATGCCGTTTGCTGTGAGTCACTCCGGTTTCATTCTAATTGGTCTGTACCTCTGCGTCTGTTTCATTCAGCAGGTCGTGTATAATCTTGTTTCAAAGGGCAGGGCAAGACTTGGTGTGAATAGATAGTTTGGCGGAGTCACATCTGTATTAAAAGCATCATTGCGCCCATGCCATGTGGATTCACACAGTGAAGAATTTGTGCTGCTGAATGAGAAGCTTTGACATGGCAGTGGTTCACATCCGGTTATAAAGATTTTCCCCAGCCTCTGTGGATATGTCAGTATCTGTCAACGATCCTTAACGCTCCCCAGTCTCTCCAAACACTCTCTGATACTTAACCACTATCAACCATTATCAGAGAGATTAGCCACAGCTTACATTAAGAGGCAAAGTATGTCTCAATTGATGACTGCTGATAGGCAGCTGAAGCATTAACTCACTCTGTACTAGATCGTTTCAATGCATGAGCAATAGAAAGAGGATATGATCCTGTCATGCCAGTATGGGATTGCTATACTGTTGTGCCTCTCCTATGCAGCTGGGTTTGTGACATAGTTTTGTCTGAAACAAAAGCAGCCTAGCTATAGGGTTTATAATGCATAGAGCCAAGGCCTCTCTGAGGGAAATGCATTAGTTAATCAGGACACAGGCGTGGTGTTCAGCACAGAGCTGGAAAAGGGCTGTGAACGCGGTCCACAGCTCATTATCCCTGTTATTATCAGGCCTCTTGGTGCTATCTGTGTTTTCTTCTTTAGTCAAGCCTTTCAGTCCGAGTGTTGCCTTGTTTTTGAAGTCAGATTCTTCTCCTCCCTGGGGTGCATGCACACGTTCTTTCTTTCTTTCTTTCTTTCTTTCTTTCTTTCTTTCTTTCTTTCTTTCTTTCTTTCTTTTTATCCCTCTTTCTTTCTCTGTGAATCCATTTCTGACGTCGGGCAGCCAAGGCTGGGATTGCACCTCACATTTTTCACGGCGGAATATTGATGGCGCTCGAAAACACAGAGCAATGTGTCATTTCCGCCCCGAAAGCAACACCATGAAATGATTAGTATTGATTTTTTTTTTTTTTTAACCCTCCGCCTTTGCATCTGGTTTGTAAGATATTTCATTGACTGGTAGTCAGAGAGATTCTGTGCCTCTCTGCATTTTTGTAAAGTTAGAAGGCAACGAAACATCAACACTGTTAAAAGAAACATCGTTTGTATTTCCATGGAAGTTCTGGAGTTGAGTCAGTTTTCGGTTGCTGCTCGCCACTTGGTGGCATAGCGCCTGCTGGTGGTGATAAAAAGTACTGCAGCTTCATTTGGCTGTATATATGGAGGAGAGGTGGCGTTTATTGTGCGAGTCCATGCCCAGGGGGAGGCATGACAGCACAATGAAATGGAAGTAAGTCTCTACCTGAAGCTCTGTCTGAGGCATGTATATGCTATATTCATAGCCTGCATCGATCTGCTTAATTCATAGAAAATTCAATGTTTAGAAAAGAGTCCTGAGCCAAACTTATCATGGTATCGATCCACAGATGCCTTGTCAAGAGGGAGATGTATGTCTTGGGTGAGAAAGGAGTGAGACTTGGAGTTTTGTAACATCAACAAGGGACCCATAATAAATTATTTATGTCATTGATCCGATATTTAACAATTGAAATGCCCCATATTTGAAGGGTAAGTGAATTAGGGCTCGTGGAAAGGGGGGCGGCAGCTGAAAATCTCCGGGCACTGACATACTGGCTCATTAGGCAAACTGAACAGTAATGTCCTTTGTGGCAGTCTCTTGTCCTTACCTGAGATTTATAACTCTGAATTATGGGTCCGGCTTTGCTTGTTGCCGCCCTCCATACGTCAAGCTGTCAGAAGCCGGGGAAAGCGCTCCTGTCCGAACCACTTCCTTCCCTGTTACCGCAGGTCTGTGACTTCATCCGTCTCATCTGTTTGGCTAGCCCCAGCAAAGCCAATACTGGCGCCAAACTCCGCCTGCCCTCTGTCTGCCCCCCCTTTCATTGACAAATGCAGATGAGATGATCTGAGGTAGAGTGGGGTGGGGAGGGGCCATATCGATAAATGAAGGACAGTCACTCATCTGTCTGTCACTCAGGTGGTGGATGCAAGCTTTTTTTTTGTGTGAGTTTTACTCCCATTCTGGGGTTGGGGTGGGGGGGGGGGACGTTGGGGGGGGGGGGGGTTGTCTCTTTTGGTGGAGTGTAGACAACTGGTTTCAGTTTGTTTTTGGCTTACTTCACTTTGAGGAAATTAAATTGAATATTTCTGATGAATTGAAAACTAAATCACCCAAGTGGAAGTCAAAGGAGTTTTAGGAATCCTGGTGAAAAGGAGACATGCGTAACACACACACACACACACGATCCTCTACAGTACATAGAACAGTACTGACACAACACACACACACACACACACACACACACACACACACACACACACACATCATAACCATGATGTCACAGATTAGTGTTATTATACAAGCATAACACGAAATGTAAACAAGCTATATCCATCATTTAGGTACGGAACAATCACAGGACATATCCTCGGCCTCCCCTTACCAACACAGCCCACGCCCCTGCAGTGAGCTTACTTCCTGTTGCACGCATACACCGTAAAGAAAAGCACGTCCCCTGTTTTGGTGTCAAAAAGTCCTCAATAGTATTCCCTTAGAGTGTCCCATCTCCCCGTTTCCCAGTTCAACTCTGTCCCTGGGCAGGCCAGGGGAGGCATATAAGGTCCTTTATGTTGCGACTAGCAGGCGTGAGTGGTGCAGAGAGAGTGTGCCTCCAAACAACCTTTCAGAAAGCCCTTCTCAACAACCGTAGTGAGTTTTAGCTTTGTCCTGACTTCACTGAGCTGAAATTGAATTGACCCCAACTTTAGGAGACAGCCATTCATCCCACGATAAATTATTGCTAATGGCTCTTCGGAGCTTCTTCAGAGCTTATTTAAAGGTCCCTCATCATGAAGAGCCAAAATTTTAAAGGAATGGGAGGATGTGCTCTCTCTCTCCTTCTCTCTCTCTGTCCCTCTCTCTGTCTCTGTGAGATTAGCCATGTGTGATAGGGTAAATGTGCAGTAGTTGTGTGGTAGAGTAAATGCAGTGGTTGTGTGATAGGGTAAATGCAGTGGTTGTGTGATAGGGTAAATGCAGTGGTTGTGTGATTGGGCAAATGTGCAGTAGTTGTGTGATAGGGTAAATGCAGTGGTTGTGTGATAGGGTAGTAGTTGTGTGATAGGGTAAATGCAGTAGTTGTGTGATAGGGTAAATGTGCAGTAGTTGTGTGATAGGGTAAATGTGCAGTAGTTGTGTGATAGGGTAAATGTGCAGTGGTTGTGTGATAGGGTAAATGCAGTAGTTGTGTGATAGGGTAAATGCAGTAGTTGTGTGATAGGGTAAATGCAGTGGTTGTGTGATAGGGTAAATGCAGTGGTTGTGTGATTGGGCAAATGTGCAGTAGTTGTGTGATAGGGTAAATGCAGTGGTTGTGTGATTGGGCAAATGTGCAGTAGTTGTGTGATAGGGTAAATGTGCAGTGGTTGTGTGATTGGGCAAATGTGCAGTAGTTGTGTGATAGGGTAAATGTGCAGTGGTTGTGTGATAGGGTAAATGCAGTAGTTGTGTGATAGGGTAAATGTGCAGTAGTTGTGTGATAGGGTAAATGCAGTGGTTGTGTGATTGGGCAAATGTGCAGTAGTTGTGTGGAAGGGTAAATGTGCAGTAGTTGTGTGATAGGGTAAATGCAGTAGTTGTGTGATAGGGTAAATGCAGTAGTTGTGTGATTGGGCAAATGTGCAGTAGTTGTGTGGAAGGGTAAATGTGCAGTAGTTGTGTGATAGGGTAAATGCAGTAGTTGTGTGATAGGGTAAATGTGCAGTAGTTGTGTGATAGGGTAAATGCAGTGGTTGTGTGATTGGGCAAATGTGCAGTAGTTGTGTGGAAGGGTAAATGTGCAGTAGTTGTGTGATAGGGTAAATGCAGTAGTTGTGTGATAGGGTAAATGTGCAGTAGTTGTGTGATTGGGCAAATGTGCAGTAGTTGTGTGGAAGGGTAAATGTGCAGTAGTTGTGTGATAGGGTAAATGCAGTAGTTGTGTGATAGGGTAAATGTGCAGTAGTTGTGTGATAGGGTAAATGTGCAGTAGTTGTGTGATAGGGTAAATGTGCAGTGGTTGTGTGATAGGGTAAATGCAGTAGTTGTGTGATAGGGTAAATGCAGTGGTTGTGTGATAGGGTAAATGCAGTAGTTGTGTGGTAGGGTAAATACAGTAGTTGTGTGATTGGGCAAATGTGCAGTAGTTGTTTGATCAGCTGTGATGGTGCTGTGAGTGCAGACTCTCAGATGGAGCAGTAATCCTGCTGTTGTCCTGTTCTCTCTCTCTCTCTCTCTCTCTCTCTCTCCCTTTCTCCTTTCGCTCCCTCTCCCGCTCTCTCTCTCCCTCCCTTTCTCCTTTCTCTCTCTCTCCCATTCTAGGTATATCAGCTGCTTAAGACAGGTCAAACTTTGGATCCTCTCACAGGGGGGCCTTACACACACGCACACGCACACACACACACACACACACACACACACACACACACACATGAATTTCACAAAAAGGCTGTGGCCTCCCTTGTCCTTTCTATGATCCAACCTTGGTGTGTTATGTTATAGCTCATTTTTAATGTAATATTTGCATGACTAAAACACACACTGAGACTGATTTCCAGTGAGTGTACAGACAAAGCCTACTCTCAGAGGAAATGGCTGTCTACAAACAGCTCCTGCATTATTTCATCTTAATCTTCTATTGAATTGAAAGGGGGAGGAGAGAGACAAGTGTGTGCATGTAATCCAGAATCTGCCTGTGGTGGATAATACGCACTTACACACGCACGCACGCACGCACACACACACACACACACACACACACACAAACTGATACCCCCGGAACTGATAGGAGTCATTAATTTAGTCATATCACTGGTAGAATTTTTGTTGTTGTTGTTGTTGTTTCTGCTTCTTTTTTTCTTTTGGTTTTGTTTTGTTTTTTGTTGTGATCCTTTGAAATTGTATATTTTATTATCCATACTTGTCATTGTCATGTATGCCACCTAAAGGCAGTGGGGGGGGGGGGGGGGGGTAGAAAAATGTATATTCACATTAGTTCTCAAGTTCTTGTATTCAGTGCTTGAATAAAATAAGAGACTGGAGGTAGGAGTCATTAATGTAGACAGTAATGCTCTTACCCAGAGCCGCGAGATGAATATGTCAAGCTAGCATACACTGCATGAACAGTCAGTGTGATGCAGACAACCAGACAGATAGCAACGCTAGCGTTCCCGAGGGGCATCTTCATTAACTGCATCTACCATATGAAGGCAGATCTCACAGCAAATGAATTTCTGTTCTTACATGAGCAGAAATGCCGGGAAAGCATTGTTTTAGCGTTACAACATATGAGCCGGTTAGTAAAAGTCTGAGCCGGTGAGTATTTCCCATCTTCCATCAGTTGGGACCTACCCAATGATGACAGTACAAAGTGTGATGTCACAGGTAGCCTGATATAAGTATGCACATTGCATAGGAGTGTTTGTTAAGGCATAGAAAATAATTTGACTGTTACATCTAAGAAGGAAAGTGTCAATGTCCACTCATGCACACATAATTTTGTGGAGAAAAATAAACTTTATTGCCATTAGTGGATTCTCATATAAACGACACATTAGTGTCACTCACTTGAAATGCATTAAATCAGTAAATGCTCTGTCGTGCAATACACGTGAACAACACACGCATGTGGTTTCGTAGAAGAGCAGTTTGTTTGCTGTCAGTATTGAATGTTCACAGTTGGGTTTGTTGATCTTGACTGTTTACCGTGATTCCTGTCCCTCCGGAGCTAAACCCTACAGGCTTCGAGTCCGTCAGCGAGGCAGAGCCAGCAGATCTGGACAAATCCATAATTTAACTAAATCAGAATTCAACGAGTCAGTTTCAGTACATTTGCTGTTTCTAAAAATTACTTGTCATTTACTTCCCTACTCTCTGATCATAAAACTGGTTCTCGCGTTCTAATCCCACGTCCCTTGTAAAGGACGGCTACATCACATTCAAGCAGAGTCACACGAAGATCTAGAGAACCCTTTTTTGGTTCCTAGCTATGCTGAAAATAGGTTGCACTGTCGAGGAAGCATCACGTAACAAGTACTGTAACAATTCATTATCATTTTCCCTCAATTACCTACACACATGCACACACGCACGCGCTGGAACAGTGTGGTGTCCTAGTTTTTATATTATGATAGGACCAGCTCTCATTTCTCCCTCGAGATTGCTTTAAAGCGTGTTTTTCATTGCCTGTAGAGACAAGTTAAAGAGCTTTGAAGTCATATTCATGTTTTTGTGTGCCAGTTTAGAAAATGACATTATTCTCCTGCCCAGTATGGGAGACTGATCTAATTTAGGCGTTACCTTTGGCTTACTTTGCATGGCTTCAAAACCAATAGCTCGAGATTTCTTACAGTGAAGCTTCACGCGACACTTTTGAAAACAGTTTTAACGGATTTCAACGGTCTGGCCCTTATATTTTTAACTACTCACTCAAATGAGTGCTCATTTTTGTTCAGATGTTAAATTATGTTGATAAAGCAATGAGTAATGCTAACAATGAAGAGGTGTATTTAAAGTTTACTGAGAACAGACGACTCATCTACGTTTGTGGTAGGAAAAACAGACCTAAGGATTATTACCCTGAAAGTTCTTCTTGACTGTCTATAATATAACAATGTTTTTCCCCTTCAAGTTAAGAAATATGAATAGGCCTAATAATAATCTTTTCTTTATTGTGTCTTACAGCACATTTCCTTGTGTAAAGAGTTGGCACACTTCTTTTTCACGGGCAATTTTTAGCAAGCGAGCTCGCTGTTTTGCTAATAGTGCAACCATGTATTCGCAATAAGTAAATCAGGAGCATAAATCAGGTGCAGCCATGTATTCCGTTTTGAAACTGGAAACTGTGAAACGATACGGTTAAGGGGTAAGGTATAGTCTGGTGTCAAACACATGCTTCAACAAGTGTTGAAAAAATCGTACATGCGTTGAATGTAAAACTCAATCTTCTTTTGCAAGAGCAGACTCGATAATTTCTTAGTTGTCAGAATGTTATTTGTGCTCTGCCTTTTAAGTTAGCTAAGTGTTATAAATGCTTATGTAATGATCAAGGGAAAAAACGCTCATTAAAGGCTAATAATCCGCCAAATCAGATAAAGGGTACAGGCCACTGGCGTGCGGGTGAGGAGAAGCTCCATCCCTTTTTCGATGCGTAAAACACAAACATATCTGCGCGCACACTACTGTACTCGAGGGCTCGTGTTGTAGCGCCACTTCTACTATAATAGCTCTGGTATTAGTGTGGCTTTAATCTTAGCAGGGAGGGAGGGTGTGGGCGAGGAATAGGCAGCCCAGGACTCTGCTCCTGATTTACTTGAGATTAGTTTGGAGCTACGCCAGTGTTGTTCAGCCAGAACATAATGCTTTTTCACTGACCACGACCCACCCCTTACCCAGCCCTGTTCTTCCCACTCCATCCCTCCATCATTCCCAAAGTTCTGTCTGTGGTCTTTGATTCATCAAAGTGGTTGAGGAGAGCGGGAGACTTTTGCTCTGTCGTGTCCTTCTATCTGTTATTATTTCTCAGTTGTTTGCCTAATTTGATCAAAACAGTCAACTGAATTTAGAGAGGGGAGTTAATGCTCTGCCTGTTAAGTATTGCACATGTCACACCTTCTCTGTCGTAAATACATGCTTCTGTCTGTGTTGCTGCACCTCTCTGATTTACATTAGTCCTGACCTCTCCTGAAATCTCTCGTATTATTCCCATACCTTCCATTCGTCTTTGTAATGAACCCCTGTAACATGCTTCAGTTTGGATTCTGCTGTTGTGTATGTGTTGAGAGGAGTGTAGTTCCACTCCTCACTCTCCCTTAAGGAGATAAATGACAAATGCTGTCCAAGACTGTGACCTGTTTCTAAACTTTCTGAGTGCCAGTCAGGGAAACGTAATTATAGGGCAGATTATTCTGACTGCCTGGTGTGTGGCTGACTTTCATGTCTGCATGGTTCTCAGAGTTCCGAGTGAAAAGCTGAAAATAAAAAGACGTGATCTCTTTGTCTTCACGTCGCTGTCTAAAGAGAACAGTTTATGTTAGTTTGTTCTCTGACTCCAACCCCGACAAGTGAATTGACTTAGACTGTCATGCCTTTATTTTAGTGTCATAAATCCTAGTGTACATCATATCTGTACATGTGTAAAATGAGCAATACCAGAGGCACTGTGCCACATGTATGGTATCGTGGTATCATGTCATTCTTGCTCTTTGTCCCTGCGTGTACAAGTGCTTGATCTCTCTATAGACTCTTTTCCTTTGTTTGCTCTCAAAGTCGTTTCTGTGCCTCATTCATACCGGATTGTCATACTAAATGCCAATACAGCACACTGGGGGGAAAACGCAAGGGAGTTTGTTTACTGATGTGTTGTTGTTGCTGTTGTTGTTCATCTTCTTCTTCCACTTCTTCTTGTTTGCTTGCTTGCTTGTTTGTTTGTTTACATATGAAGAGATGTGGTTTTTATTTGGTCAGAATGAAAACTTGTTTGTGTACTCATATTTTTATGCACACATGAGTAATTTGTCTTGTAATGTGTCTAAATGCTAAATAAAAATAAATTTGATACTAAACTAATAACTAAAAAAAAATCAAAAAGCTGTTCATCTAGCTGAATTTAATAGCAATTGTTTGTCTCATTGAATCTACACTGAAAGTAGAATTTTACCTTCAAATTTGTTTCCTGAGACACATTGGTGGCATGAACAGATCGCATCTGAATTTCTCAGTTCCTGTATTTAAGGGAGAGAGAGGGGGGTAAAATAGGACAGACGTAGCAGGTGGCATATGTAAGCACTCTTCTGCCTGACTCTAACTGCAAAGTATGTTTGGCTGGCAAAGAATCAGTTCCAGAAGGCTGTGTGTGTGTAGCAATGTGTTTGTGCTTGTGTGTGTGTGTGTGCGTGTGAGAGAGAGAGATCATTTGTTTGTCCCAGCATCAGTGGGACCAGTGCATGTCTTGACCCACCAAAGCTATGCAGCAAGCTGGGAGATTGTTTGTGGCTTCGTGATGGTGCTGGGTCACTGCCTGGATAAATATAGCTCTGTTGATGCATGATTTTCTCTCTCTCTCTCTCTCTCTCTCTCTCTCTCTCTTTCTTTCTCTCACTCCTTGCATCCCTCTCCATCTCTCCGTCTTCTCTCAGTTTAATCAAAAGCAATCTGGAGGAGTTGGGGAGTGGAAAAAAGAGGTGGAGGGGGGGAAATATGGAATGTGCCAAAGCGTTTTTTTGTGCTCTGTTTCCATCAGCTTGGTGCTAAAGGGCTCATCAGGGACTCTGACACTGTGCTGAGAGCTGTGTGGCTGGGGGATAGGCTGATGGATAGGGGTCCTAATATCTGTGGAACAAAGCCTTCTCAGCAGTGATTCACAGTACGATTCACACAGGGTCTTCTTTTTTTGTATTTGTTTTTAACTGAAATCCTCCTTCATGCCTGGTTTTATTGATGTAAGCACAAACTCAGTCATACTGACTTGTCCTTCATTCTCACTGTCTCTCTGATACATACTGTAAAAGATTTTTGGGCACGTTTTCTAAATAACTTTGTTTGGGATGGAGGGTATGTTGTTAAATAGACTCTTCTCCTCCTTTGCATGACTGGATAAGTAAAGGCAGTGTTGTCATCAACTATTTTTCTTTTACTTATCTTGTTCAGTCTAATTTTTAAAATTGCGAACAGGAAACAGGAAACCATTTAGTGATGTTGAGATATGACCATTCAGTTAGAGACATTTTGTGAGCAGGTCTTGTGTTTGTATTGCTCAGAGCCCTGAGCCCTACAACATTATCAGGAGAGCATTCAACCAATCAGGATTCTCCCACATCTCACCTGAACTCTCTCATACTCACACACACTCTCACACACACCTGTCAGTTTCTCCTGCTGTCCATACATGGAGGCATTTAAAAAATAAAACTGGTGCACTGGGCCAGAGATAAGTATGCATGTTAGTGTGTGCATGTCAGGCTGTGTGTGTGTGTTTATGTGTGTGTGTGTGAGTATTCATGTGTGCAGGTGTGTATCTGTATGTGTGCTGTATGTATGCTGTATGTGTGCTGTATGTGTGCTGTATGTGTGCTGTATGTGTGCAGGTGTGTATCTGTATGTGTGCTGTATGTGTGCTGTATGTGTGCTGTATGTGTGCTGTATGTGTGCTGTATGTGTGCTGTATGCCTCTGCTGCTGCTGCTGCTGATTACTCCAGTTTTACGGTATGATTTAGTCCATGACACAGTTGATAAATCAGTGAAAAACGCTCTGTGTAAACACTCTCGCACTCAGACTCTGCCTTAGCCTACTTCAGAAATGTCAGTCCGTACCACTCCATGACTCTCATGCTAGGCTGTGTTATTTACAGAATCTATATTTGTCCGTCTATCTATGTTTATATGTATGTGTGTATGCGTGTGTGTGTTATTAATACTCACTAAAGCAACTTTGTTATGCTATTTTTATGGTTATTACTCTGTTCACAAACTGCTCAGAGTTAAATGAGTTTTTAGCTGTAGTTTGTGGTACTGCGGTACCTCTGCTTCTTTCCTCTGTCTTCCCTGATATTTGGGGTTGAGGTATATTCTCAACTTTGTGCTCTGCAGGTAATGTGGGTGTGCAATCAGTGCCGTAAGCAACAGGAAATCCTCACCAAATCTGGAGACTGGTTTCCAGGGCAGGGGCAGAGGCCGGCCAGTCTGGGCACGGCGGTGAGTGAACCTGCCATGTGCGGAGACACCACTGGAGAGAAGAAGGTGCGCTCCAGGTCTCAGATTCCCATTGGCACCACAACCTCCACTGCCCCGGATACCCACCCTCCTGCTCCAGCTGACCTCAGCAAAGGACCCCCACCTGAGCAGCCTGACGGCCTTTCCTCCCGCTCACGCAGTGAACCTCCACAAGACAGGTCTGCCTCCACCCTTTCTTTGTCTCACTCCACTACAGTCAGATGCGTATTGAACAGACTGAAGTACGCTGTTTGTGAATGATTTATCCGTTTACTTTAAGATAGATGTAATTAAGATAGATGTACATTGTAAATCAGATGGAACATAATGAGCATTTCTTTTTTTGCCTTGGAATTTTCTCATATTTCCTCCAGGAAAAAATCACCATCAGCGGCATCAGAGCAGAATGGCAAAGCTGGGGCGAGAGGTGAAAGGCGGCGTGGAGCCGCAAAACTCCAATCTCAGGCTTCAGAGGAGCGGGAGGCCGGTGAGGGTCGGCGGGAGAGTCGGCGGCTGGTTAAAGGACGCTCGCAGGAAAGAGATGACGCTGAGATGGAGGGGGGCAAGGGTGAGACCAGGAGGACGGAGGGGGAGCAGAGGCCCGTTCGACAAGAGTGCCGGGGCGAACCCAACGCTCCCCGTTACTCAGCCGCGCCTCAGTCCGGGGAGCAAGAGGGGCGTCCGCACCCAAAAGTGCCCCAGATCAGACAGGGTGAAGGAGGCGTGTCTGAAAAGGAGGGTGGGGATGTGGGACTGGGGGGCAGAGGGGGTCGGAGATGGGCAGAAAGGGAACGCCAGGCTTCTCTGGATAGCCATCAGCAGGCCTATACAGGGGACAGGACTGCGGGTGGAACAGGAAAGCAGGCCCCTCCCTCCAAACCAAATCTAACTCCGCAGCCTCCGGCGGCAGGGTTCTGCGTAGGCCCCGCCGCACCTGCAGCCCCACCTGACCTCAGGGAGCCCCCAGAGTGGGGCAGGAAGCCGCAGCCGAGCCACCTGGACCCCGGCTCGGCCGCTGTCTTACGCAAGGCCAAACGAGAGAAGGCGGAGAGTATGCTGCGAAACGACTCGCTCAGCTCCGACCAATCCGAATCTGTACGGCCACCCCCGCCACGCCCCTATAAAACCAAACGCGGCGGCAACAAAAGACAGATGTCAGTCAGCAGCTCTGAGGAGGAGGGTGCGTCAACGCCTGAGTACACCAGCGGCGAGGATGTGGAAACAGAGAGTGTCAGTGAGAGAGGTGGGTGAGCCTGGTCTCTGTTACCCTAGGCACTACACCAGACTGCATTCCAACAGATTTAACTGTCTGCCCCTCCTACACTTTCTTTAATTTATCTTTTTTTTTTTTTGAGAATCTGACATTGTCACAACTTATAGTTTTACAGAGATCCACACAAATGGTATATAGACTGAAACCAAGCACCTGACAGTATGATTGTGTAAGACATTTGTGACATGTGAAATTTAGATGATGCTCACGTGATGTAGCAGTCTTGAGTGGGTGGACAGGCGTTACGTAGCCTATATTTAGACCTGTACATACGGACACAGCGCATTCTTACCATAATATCTTACAATACTTCTCTCTTCTTACTAAAGATGATATTGAAACAATTATGTGAATGTACCACCGTCCTCACAGATGTAAACACTGATGGACAGTGAATGTTAGTGACGCGAAATATACCGCCGTGTGAAGCCCACGGTCCGATTTTGACTGTTATTTTTCAACTGGGCTGACGTGTGGCTGCTGGTTTTGTGCTAATCCATTGACAGTATGATGGTGTGCATGTGGTACCATGCTGTTTGGTTGGCAAGGGGACTGCACACAGACTTAAAAGGTCAGAGCATTAACACACGCAGGAGGTGAAATGTAAACAAAAAAAGAGAGAGAGGGAGAGAGAAGGAAAAACACACCCTTACTCCTGTCACCACTGCTAAGGCTCACATATCTGGTTTACACAGGAGGTAAGACACCTTGTTCTTTTCTGAATGGAAACATACATTCCCCAGTTCTTATGCCGGGAACCCTGAGGTTTGACTCATCATTGACATTACTGTGATCTGTCATATTTGACAGTATTTTATATTTGCTTTGTATTGTTCAGTTAATCAATACCGCATTTTAGCTTTTAACACCTGTGTTGATTGAAGCCGTACGCTGCAGCTTTTCATGTGTAGTGTAATATGTGTGAGTGATGGGGAGTGGCACTTTATTGAAAGGTTTGACGGTTTTGAGGCGCTTTATTTAACTGCTTGATTGAGGCAGCAAATAGCGAGTCCAAAACTGTAATTCATTAAATCTCGTGTTTCATTTCTGATTTCAGATTTTTGGTTTTGCGTTGATTTTGGCGGCATCTCCTATTAAATGTACCTTCCTGTTCTTGACATTCAGATGTCTGTTTTTGCTGTTTGTACTGCCGTTGGAGAGACATGGTGGATGTTAGGGTCAGGGTCAGGGTTAGGGTTAGGGTTAGGGTTAACCCTAACTTCCTTGTCCCTGACTAGCTTTCAGCAGTACTGGATATTTAATCTCTCAGACAGCACTTGCTGGTCTGACCTCAGATGCTTTTTGCCTTAAACCCACCCATTTCTCAGCGTTCACCCACTTTTATTTTCTTTTTTTTTTTCTTGGTAACAGCATATTGATGTCATTATGACGTTGAGGGATAATTCTGTAAGTCTGACTGTAATGACCTGTGTTGGCAGAGGGCATGTATGTTTGTGTCTGAGCCCTGAGAATGGACAGTGAAAATGAAGGGCAGGTTGTTTTCCCCGATGTATCTTTGACCGCAGAACTCCGCCACTCAGCTTCAATATTACCATGCTGGTGGTCCCACGCTGTAAATGTCCCCAGAAGTCCTGTAATTCATGGTTGTGGCCAGGCATAGTCTTGGTCTCACTTTGATGATGTCACTGCTAGAATGAAGAATTCTACTGGTTTTGTTTTGTGCATAGGGCCTATTCTTATTCTATTTGTGTGTGTGTGTGTGTGTGTGTGTGTGTGTGTGTGTGTGTGTGCGCGCACGTGTGTGTGTGTGGTTTAGGTTTTTGTGTTTAAATGTACCCACGAGGACATAAATAGCTGGGACATTTTGTGGTGAAAAAAAATAGATAATGCAGAGATATTGCTGATGTTGTTAAAAACCTGTGTGTGTGTGTGTGTGTGTGTGTGTGTGTGCGCGCGTGTGTGCGCGTGTGTGTGTGTGCGTGTGCGTGTGTGTGTGTGTGTGTGTGTGTGTTGTATTGTATGAGTGTGTGGTACTGTGTGGTAACATGAGTCCCCAGTTGTTTTTAAATCAGAAAAGTAAACAAACCTCAGTTAAACACATCCTAAATTTAGTGCTTTACATCATTTGTTTTTCTTCAGAAGCGTATCTGCTGTTTGTGTATAAAACCTCTATTCACCTGAAACGCTTTGTTTATTTAATGAGACAGTCGACAAAATTGGGTCGGTGAGCGAGCAGCCAGTCACTGTCAGTGGAAATGTGCCTCAGCTACGACACACAAGCACCACCACCCAGATTTCTCTTCACTTCACACATAGTGAGATTTCACCAGTGTTTGTCCCAGCCCTGTCCATCTCCGACACTCTCCAGCTGGCTGTAAATCAGAGGCCATGTGATCGCTCAGTCTGCAGATCTGAACGGTATGTGAGCACAGAGCAGTTTGTCAAGGCCCATTCTAAACAAACTTCGGGTCACGACCAGCTCCCGGTCCTTTTTTAGCTCTGTGTGAAATGCCTTTCAGCCTCACCATAGGACGGTGCTGATGACACCTCTGTGAACTCTCAGGCTATGGGCACGTATAGTTTTACTACTGAAAGAGACTAGACTCCATCGTCTTGCTTGGAAAGTTAAATGCTCTAGAATACCTATGCTGATTATTTCTCATGGCTTTGTTTTGACACTATTTGTAGTGTTAGGGAATCCTTCAACCAAAATGTTGCCACACTCTTTTCTCCATGTGCTTGTGTAGGATTGTGAAACATTATGTCATTAGAGGCAGGTCTTGATTGTCCCAAAATACAAGAGGTATTTTCAACATTCCAGCATCTGAAAGAGACGGCCGCAGTGATATAAATACAGGTTGGGTATCCCTTATCCGAAATGCCTGGGGCCAGAAGTGTTTCAGATTTTTAATTTTTTTGGATTTTCGAATACAGTCGTGCGTCGCTTAACGACGGGGATGCATTCTGAGAAATGCGTCATCAGGCGATTTCATTGTTGTGCGAACATCATGGAGTGTACTTACACAAACCCAGATGGTATAGCCTACAACAACCCGAGGCTATATGGAATAGCCTGTTGCTCCTAGGCTCCAAACCTGTACAGAGATGCGGTTAACGTGAGATGTATGAGGCTGCCGCCGCCGCCGTAACACGGCATGCTGAACTTTTTTCCTATAGGTAGAAAAAACACACTCTAAAATAACGATAAAAAGTACAGTATAGTAAATACGTAAACCAGTAACATAGTTGTTAATTGCCATTATCAAG
This sequence comes from Chanos chanos, assembly GCF_902362185.1. NCBI lineage: Eukaryota > Metazoa > Chordata > Actinopteri > Gonorynchiformes > Chanidae > Chanos > Chanos chanos. The sequence goes on from NC_044498.1 coordinate 51,471,676, forward strand.
TATTATGTATTGTACATAATTGTATGTGCTATACTTTTATATGACTGGCAGTGCAGTGGGTTTGTTTACAACAGCATCACCACAAACACTGTTAGTAATGCACTTAGGTCTGGCGTTGATGATGGTTGGAATTGGAAGGTGTAGAATTTCCACTTGTGGCATCATGTCAGCACTCGAAAAGTTTCGGATTCGGGAGCATTTCGGATTTTCGATCTTCAGATTAGGGATGCTCAACCTGTATATGTATGTGTATATATATATATATATATATATATGTGTGTGTGTGTGTGTGTGTGTGTGTGTGTGTGTGTGTGTGTGTGAAATCTAACACTGAAAGTGGTGAGAGGCAAGAGTTAAAGGCATGTAAGGATATTCTTGTTTATTCAAAGCTGTTTGATTTAAAATGATGTATCTATAAAAACTTTAGAAGGTTAAAATTACTGTAAATGTCAGAGGTCCTTTAACTGAGTAATTTTATGACTTGTCAGGTTATTGAAACATGAGTTCAGAGTTCAGTGGTTGTGCGTCATTCCTACCTCCCATAATCTACCTTGTCTCCCCATATGACATCTCTCCCATGATCCACTAGGAGATGACAGCCCTGTCAAACTCATGTACTCACACATAGCCAGAAATGGCTGAGTCTGGAACACATATCCTGCCTCTATAAAACATGGCAGAGGTCAATACAGAGCCAACCTTATAGAAATACTGCACTGGACCTCTTCGTGTGTGTCTGTGTCTGTGTGTGCAGGGGTGTATAGAGTAAAAGCAAAAGTACTCTTGCTAAAAAAAAGCACTCTAAGTAGAATTAAACCGACAGCCGTTTTTGTAAATTGTAGATGAGGGACTAATTTACTCTTAAGTATTTTTCAGTATTTTTAACTCTACTTAGGGTACTTCTTTTTAGCAAGAGTACTTCTACTTCTACTTTATACACCCCTGTGTGTGTGTGTGTGTGTGTGTGTGTGTGTGTGTGTGGTATTTGCTCGTTGGTGTGTTGAGTTTGTAGGATAGATGACGTCCGTGTGTGTGTGTGTGTGTGTGTGCGCGGTGTACAGTGCGCCATGTATGCAGTGGGTGTATGTGTGATGTGTGACGTATGTGTTTGCAGGTTTGTTTGTGTTTCTGTGCTGTGTGTATGTTATTTGTAATGTGTGTGTGTGTGTGAAAATGTATGTATGAGTGTGTGTAAATGTGTGTGAGGGTGTGTTTTGTGTGATTTGATGTGTGAAAATCGTGTGTGTGGGGTTGTGCATGTGTACCATCTTGTGACATTTCTGTTTCCTCTCTGTCTGGAGACTAAATGTCGCTCTCCTTTGCTGCACAAACACTGATTTTGCCGCTGAAACTGTGTGTAGGTCTCTGCTCCCCATCCTAAGGGCTTCTGGGTGAACAGGGAAGTCTTTGGATGATAGCTTGGCAGTCTGTGCCCTTCCAAAGCCAGTATGTTCAATAAACTGAGTGTTGGGAGTGTAAACAGAGCAGGTTTAAAGCTTGTCTGGTGTGTTAGGAAGCAGCTGCTGAGTCCTGTGCTGTGTTTATGCTGCCCTCTGCTCTGCTCTGCTCTGTTTTAGGTGACTGGGAGTGCTATCCACTCGATCCAACTGTGTGGCATGTAAGTGTTTCTTTATAGTGAGATTATTCACTGGTTAAAACTGAGATTAAATGCTTACATGGAATGTGTTACATTGGGTGTGTTTGTGTTTGTGTGTGTGTATGTGTGTATGTGTGTTGTGTGTGTGAGTGTGAGTGTGTGTGCGTGTGTGTGTGTGTGTGGGCGTGTGTGTGTATGTGTGTTGTGAGTGTGTGTGTGTGTGTGTGTGTGTGGGTGTGTGAAGGTGAGCCGAGGGTCAGTTGTAATGAGATGGTTCTCTCTCTGATGGGATTAAATCTTTGCCTTGTTCTCCAGCATCCAGTTACATGGCAGCCTTCCAAGGAAGGTGATCATTTAATCGGCCGGATCACTCTAAGCAAGCGCACGGCCATGCCCAAAGAGGCTGGAGCACTCCTGGGACTAAAGGTGAGGCTGGAGACTTCTGCTCCTACACCAATTACACCCTCTTACACATATCCAGTCAGCAAAAACATTACAGGCAGGATGCATCAGTGCATGTGTGTACGTGAATGTGGAGGGTGCAGGAGTGTGGCCGTGTCTGAAACAGACCATCGGTGTGCCTCACTTCAAAACCTGTGGATTTATTTGCTGTGTACAGGTTGTGGGAGGCAAGATTACAGAGACGGGGCGATTAGGAGCTTTCATCACCAAAGTGAAGAAGGGGAGTCTGGCGGATGTGGTGGGTCACCTACGGGCAGGTGAGCATCCTTCTCTCAGACTGATCTTCAGTTCCACTGTATACTCATTACAACCACCCATCCCCTCTCTCACAGGGCATGTCATTGACAGTAGTGTTAAACTTTATAACCCTGGTATTCAGGTTTATGACCCCAGTATTCAAGCACAGTTCACCTTCAGTCAAAACTATGACAGAAATGTAAACATGAGTTTTGTTATTTTTAAAAGGCGATGAGGTGTTACAGTGGAACGGTAAATCTTTGCCTGGAGCAACCAAGAAAGAAGTTTACAACATCATTTTGGATTCCCAGTCAGAACCACAAGTTGAATTAGTTGTTTCAAGGCCAATTGGGTAAGTGTGATTGAATAACTATCTAACACAGCATAACTTTTCTGTCTGTCAAATCTCAGTAATGGCTACCTCATTTCATAGATATAGACCACCTCAATTTCAGTGACAAAGGGAACTTCATCATCATCAGTGTAAAAATTTTGCCCTTAAATCAACCAAGAGTAAAAATAAATGTGTAAGAGGAGTTGCTGTGTGTTCTAGAGGCTGCTGTCTTGTGGCAGAGATCATGTTTAGCTTATATTAATATTTTTTTATCTGTCTATCTATCTATCTATCTATCTATCTATCTATCTATCTATCTATCTATCTATCTATCTATCTATCTATCTATCTATCTATCTATCTACTGTAAGTTGTGTTTGTCTTGGCTTTATTCCTCTCCTTCGATAAAATGATATATTCAATTATGTTCTTTCCAAACACTTGCAAAGGGTGTTTAAATTTTACCAGTAAGTAAATTTAATGTAAGAGTCCCTTTTCCTTTGTCAGCTTCCCTAAGACTAGATGTTTAGTTGAAGTGATGTTGCTCAGAGATGTGGAGCAGAAGTGCCACACTGTGTATGACACAGATTTCCCCTCCACCCTCTGTGACATGTAAAACAGGCTCACTTCTCTGCTCCTGTAATGTCTGCCTCAGAAACCTTCTGTATCTCAGCGTTTTGTGGTCTGTGTGTATGTGTGTGTGTGTGTGTTGATGTTAGTGTGCCTGTTCCCATCTGTCCACGTTTATGAAACTGTTCAATATTTTGTATGATTGTTGTTTTCAGTGATATACCGAGAATGCCAGAAACATCACACCCTCCACTGGAATCCAGTAAGTTTTTAAATTTAGTTTATCTCGTAATTTATTTTATTTTTCAACATTTAGTAATCTTTCTATCACCATCTCGGTGTGTGCTTCAGGATATCCTGTGGTGAGTGTTATATGTGTGTATGTTATACTTGCTGGAATCTGTTTAATGGAAAATAAAAAAAAGGTAGAGACTGACCTGTCTTTATTTCCCAGAATGCACCGCTCAGAGCTTTTTACCTGTCTGTGGCACTGAGGCTTTTAACTGCTTATGACCAGCGCTCTTGTCGTCTTTGTCTCCTGCAGCAGGTTCCAGCTCCTTTGAGTCCCAGAAGATGGAACGGCCATCGATATCCGTCCTGTCCCCCTCCAGCCCCGGGGGTCTTCGAGATGCCCCCCAGTTACTGCCAGGGCAGCTCTCTGTGGGTACACTATAAAACCTGAGTGTGTGTGTGTGTGTGTGTGTGTGTGTGCGCGTGCTTGTGTGTGTGTGTGTTTGTGTTTGCATGCGTGTGTTTGTGTGTGTGTGCGTTAGTGTGAACATGTCGTGTGCATTGGTTTTGACAGTGTGACGAGCTCAGGTTAATCTGTATTTCAGGTGAAAATGTGGTATGACAAAGTGGGTCATCAGCTGATCGTCAACGTGCTCCAGGCCACAGACCTGCCCCCCAGACTGGACGGCCGACCCAGAAACCCTTATGTCAAAATGTATTTCCTGCCTGATAGGAGGTAAACACAATGTTGCACCCTTATACAATGTTACTCTTATACCCTTACCCTGTACCCAGTTACCCTTATGCTGAGGCTTATTCTGTGATAAACACACACACACACTCACTACCTGTTGTAGTAGTTCCTGGGACTTAATTTCATGGTGACATCAGCAGAACGTTGTCTGTGCCTATTTCTTCTACTAACGCTAAAACCTGTTGGGACATTGTACGGTTGTGTGTAATACCGGTTGGGACATTGTACGGTTGTGTGTAATACCGGTTGGGACATTGTACGGTTGCATGTGTGTGTTCATTAGTGATAAGAGTAAGAGAAGGACCAAAACAGTGAAGAAAAGTCTGGAGCCCAAATGGAATCAGACGTTCGTGTACTCTCACGTTCATCGGCGTGACTTCAGAGAACGCATGCTAGAGATTACAGTATGGGACCAGCCCAGAGTTCTGGAGGAGGAGAGTGACTTCCTGGGAGAGGTACACATCTTTACACATCTTTTGTGTGATTGCATATATGATGAATTTAAATGCACATATAAATTGCACCACAAAGTAATTACCTGCTGCTCCACTCCCGTAACCCCTCTCTGAGATCAGAATGATAAGTATATAAGGATGTATACTTTCAGTAAGAACAAGACTTTGTGCTTGTGGTTCAACCGTTCAGATAATGTTTTCACCCAGTGTACATTTCGTGGAATTGAACCATACAAGGTAGGTGCCACATATGAACCTTTTTCTCTCATAAAAAGAAAAAAAATCTAACAAAAAACATGCCGAACATTGTTGGCTGTGACTGGCTGTAGCTCTGTACCTTTAGCTCACTTGGTAATGTTGACCGACTCCCTAGCCTGAGGTTCATGGTTAACCTGGGGCGAGTTTGATATGTGTGCTCTTCTGCGGTGGGTCAGTCCTTTAGAGATGTTCTCTCCTGTAGATCCTCATCGAGCTGGAGACTGCCCTTCTGGATGACAAACCTCACTGGTACAGACTGCAGACTCACGACCTCTCGTCCATTCCTCTGCCTCACCCCTCGCCCTACCTGCCCCGCAGACACACCCACCCTGACACGCCCACCAAGAAACTCCAACGTGAGTACAGACCAGGCTACGTCACACTGGGAATTTCAACGCTTGAGTTGGGTGATTCCAGTGACGCTGTAGCCAGACTGTCAGCAAACAAACAAACAAACAAACAAACAGTTAACAATTAAATGTGTTTTATGATATCTGCATGCATTCATCTCCCAGCAAGACCTTACTGAAGAGATGGTCTTCATCTTACTGCTGTTTTAGTCTCATCAGTCTGTTAGAGCAAAAAAAAACAACAACAAAAAAAACAAGCCTGAAGCTCTCTAAATGAAAAAGAAAAAACTTTAAAAAACTTCCCGTAATTCCTTACTTTAACCTGTATAATGGGAGAACTTCCCTCCAGCAGATCAGTGAAAAGGGGGTCTATTAACAGAACAACTGTCTCGATAGACTTCCAACAGAGTCTGTGTTTTTTTTTCCTCTCAATTCTTAAATGTTGTGTTTGGTCCCTTAAAGCATTTGTGAATTTATTGGGATGTTCTTGTAGATCTCTTGATTCTTAGTGTGGGTGTGTGTAGGACCATGAATACATTTTCCAGATTTGTGTACGTATGTGTGTGCGTGCGCGTGTGCGTGTGTGTGTGTGTGTGTGTTTGTGTGTGTGTGTGTGTATGACTACACATCCATGCATACAAACTGTAGTGTGCGTGTGTGTGTGTGTGTGTGTGTTTAAGAAAGAATGAAAGTGAATAAAAAGGGAGAGTTTGAGAGAGTGTGTGTGCATGTGTGTGTGTTGTGTGTATGTTTGTTATCTATATCTCTGCATTTACCATGTGTTTATTGCCTCTTGCTTGATTTTCTCAATGCATTCGTGTGTACACCTGTTTGCTTGTCTTTTTTGTCTGTCTTTGTGTGTGTATGTGCGTGTGTGTGTATGGGTGTGTGTGTGTGTATGTGTGTGTGTGTGTGTGTGTGTGTGTGTGTGTGTGTATGGGTGTGTGTGTGTGTGTATGTGTGTGTGGGGGGTTTATGCAGGCTCTCAGCGTGTCTCAGACACAGATTATGATGATGGTATTGGCGTAGTACATACAGGTGGGTGGGGGGCATGGTACCCGTGGCATTATGACATGTGTAATATAACATGCCTCCAGACACTGAGATAAGCTGCCAACCAGCAGCTGGCTCCCTGTCTTTGGGAAGCTTCTGCTGCTGTTCCGGAGACTATGATGTGAGTCCTCAGTGCTTAAAAAAGGATGAAGGACAAAAAGGAATAGTGTGGAAAGTGAGAAACTGAAACTGAAACTAAATTGTCATGAGTACTCTCATGAGATAAATGACAACAACAACAACAACAACAACAATAATAATAATAATAATAATAATAATGAACAACTAAACAAAATCTACTGTAACTGACAGTAGAAACAATTAATTTTTTTCTCTTTATTGATGAACAGCACAACATAGTCCACTCAGTGTGTTATGTTAATATAACTGGGTCTGGCAGGGAACCATAGGACAACACAATATCTCAAAAATATTTACAGAAATCTGGAGTAAAACTTTTCGGGCTTTTTGCAGTCGCTTACATAGCAGTCACTAGTCATTGTTGTACAAATCACTGTTTGCCATGTTGCAGATGCCACCTGCACCTGAGAGAGTAGATAGTTGAGGTGATAATTGTTTTTTAGTGACTGAGTATTTAAAGCCAGAGTTGTGTCTCCGGTGCTTGTCTCTGTCTGGCCCTGTACTGCCTAACTGACTCACTCTTAACACAACTGCGTGATAACGCTTAGGCCATGTTCACACCGTCATCTCTTAACACAACTGCATGATAATGCGTAGGCCACGTTCACACTGACATCTCCAGATTCCACGACCAAAACAGCAGTAGCTTCGGTTCTCTTGCTATACATATATTTACATACTTAATATGGATCCATATTAAGACACTGAAATAAGCACTGACAGCCATATCCAGTTCTAGTGTGAACCCAGCCCTAGAATAAAAATCGTCTTTTTCTTATGTCATTTTCTGTCCTAACCTATTATTTTACACTAATTCATTTTGCACTGTCGAGAGAAAGACACACTGAATTGTCACAGATGAAGTAAAACTTTGCTTTGCCTTTTTCCAAAACCAACACATCTCTGGAGCCCTGTGAGTTTGATAAAAGACATCTCGACCTGTACCTTGAGTCAGACTATTCTGAACTACTCCCCTTGAAACAGGGCATGAAGTCTCTCAGTGCTGTGCCCTGTAATACCCTCCTACAATACAGCCCACAGTAATAAAGACACATTCAATTTACATTTAAGGTCACTGGCCCATCATATTGCCTATAAAAACTGCTTTTGTCAAACGTCACTCGTAAGAAATGTGTTTGTTATTTGGGAAAAAAAAAGGCAGAACAAAAATGTAAAGCAGTTATGTATTTTTTTCCCTTTAGCATGTGTGATCAGACATAACCCGAAACCACATTTCTTCCCTTTTTTTTTTGTAGCATGAATGGATTTGCTGAGAGGAAGGGGGATATTATCAAAGCATTGGTTTGGACTGTGTCTGCTGATTAAACCTGTGCTTCCTCATACCTTCACAGACTTCTCTAACGTTCTTATCTCTGTGTGTTTTTGATTTTGTGTGGATGTATGTGTGGCTGGCTTGGTTTTTTTTTTGTGTGTGTGTGTGTGTGTGTGTGTGTTTAGCTGTAGAAAATCGACCACGGGAAAGAGAGAGAGACCGGTCCAGGGATAGGGAGAGAGCCACCACATTGGAGGTCCCTGAACAGCAGAGGTCATCCCACCATCGCTCTCGCTCTGTGTCTCCTCACAGAGAGGAGGAGAGTAGGGCCCGCTCCCGCCCTCCAAACATCCCCATGCAGAGGTAACACACACTCAGGACCACAGCTTAGAGCTTTCCAGTAGTTATTATGTTATTATATATATTTCTGTCTATTTCCCTCTCTTTCTCTCTATCTCTCAGGAGTCTAGACGAAGTTCAGCACAGTCGCCGATCCCGTTCCCCCACCCGTTACCATGACCGCGCCCGTGTGCATCAGGAGAGAGAATATATAGATGACAGGTAAAGACTGCATGTGGCTTTGGGGTGTGTTTGTGTGTGTGTGTGTGTGTGTGTGTGTGTCTTTGTGCTTCGATTCTACAACTGCTAAGTTCAGAATGTGTTGAGTGGCTCTGTGAGTGTCTGTAATAAGATGGTAACGTGTCTGATTTCTCTTCTCCACTGATTCTCCATCAGTGCCTTCAGACTGTGTGTATACTGTGTAGGATTCCTCCTTTACAGAGAAGCACCGGCTGTGTGTTTTGGTTTAATGTCGTAGAGTATCTGAGAGATAGTGATTATAAGACTGCTGGTTCAGGCAAGGGTGTCTTTGCTTTTTTCAGTGAGGGAAAAAATGGTTGTGTGAGGTTTGGAGAAAAAGCAGGAAGCTACTGTAGGATTCTCCCATTACTCTCTCCCGTTTTTACAGATGCTTTTTCCTTATTGTTCATTTTTAAGTGTTTTTAACATTCTCCTCTGGCTTACCTATATGTCCATGTTCTCTCTTTGTGTTTGCTTGTTATTGTTTTTGTTTGTTTTGTTTGTTTGTTTGTTTGTTTGTTTTTGTTTTACCTCCTCATGTCATCCATCACCATCGTATTTGCAGTGAGGTCATCTTGATTCACAGATCAATGCGGGGTAGAAGCGCAGAATGTCTGCACGCCACAAGGTAAAGCTCCGAGCCAGGATTACTATCCGTAGTCACACTGTAATATTGTCAGTATCATTATTATCACTATTATTACCTCAAATAACATTATCTTTAGTGCCATAACCATTATCACTGTCATCTTGTCTCTTTTTTTTTAATATGAAGCACACACTGATTTAGTAAAGTTCTTTCACCATTTCAAGATGTTTATGCCGAACGGTGTCTGTTTGATTTGCTCCTGCTCTTGAAATGCATTCTGTTTTGATTTAACTGAGCGTCTAAGTTGACAATGCTACCATAAACTATCCATATGCCATATATCTTTCTCAAGTGGCCCCTGACTTGTCTTCATCTGCACGGTTATACAGTAGCCTGCTGACATAAGACATGACCAATGGAAGTTTCCACTCCCAAGTGGCACGCTGCCAAGACAGAATACTAACAGTGGCTAAGTTAGCCTCAAAATAGCAAATACGAGTGTTGTTATGACATATTTATTTGATCTGCCTCATCACTGGAACGCTCACCAAACGCTAAGCACCCAAAGTGAAGTGATCAGTGCTGGAGTAGCTGTTTTGTTTTCCTCATTTATAGCTGTTTATTTCTGTTTATGTTCATAGCCTTTTCATAGACTTCAGCTTAGTGCGAGGAGATTTGTTCACTTTTCTACTCTTGTGTTCCCCTCTTGCATGCGTGCATGCTCGTTTCACTTGGCCAGGAGCTCATCTAAGTACAGTAGCACTCTCCCCCCTAAGATGCCGTTGTTAGTCAATGGTATTCTTAAGGACCTGTACAGGTAAGGATGTGGAGCTTATCGCCGGACACGAACACCTGAAACCCTGTGGTACTGTTTTTTGTTTTTTTTTTCCTCCATATTCTCCACAGTCCAGTGTCTTACCCTGTGTTACGTATCAGTCTGTGTATAAAGTCATGTCACTTTAAAGTATAGTGTATTTTCTTCTTTCTGGGTTAACCTGGGTTAGCCTCTATTACATATTTTAATAATTTTAATTAATTCACTAGATCTCATTTTGATAAGCAGGGTGACATTTTTGGCAATTCTTACTCAAACTTCAAATACCTGATGTAATTATTCAAACGCCAACAGTAACTGCACTTTTGTTTCAAAAGGAAAAAAATCAGTGTAGTAAAGATGTAACAACTAAGTTAATACACTGTTATTACAGTGTAATGACAGTGTAACTAAGGCACCGCTGAGTTTAACAGCCTGATCAAATGTAATGTTTTAGGGTTTGTAAGGTTTGTAAGGGCATTTGGTTCTAGAGGTTGTTTAACTAAAATCTTACCTCTGTATAAAATAATGATAGCAAAGTGATCAGAGCAGAAATATTTAAATGATAAAATTCAAACCCTTACATTGAAACTTCATCAAGTCAGATGACAGAATAACTACAAATAACTGTTTTTGTGCCAGATGGCACTCAGTGTTGCAGAACAGACAGAGAAATTGCTGATGTGTGAATTTTATAACCAGGCCAGTACCAGTTTATAAAGACTCACCTTCTTTACAGCTTTTAAAAGTGGATATGTCCGTAACAAACTTTTACTGCACTTATTCACATATCCAAATATTGTAGAAAAGAAAACAACAAAGCAGGGTAGCATCTGAACACAGACTAATTAAGTTATAAAGGTATAGACGACTAGACTGCCTTTGTACATGCCTGTCAGAATGTACATGTTCTTCACATCCTGCAGTAGAACACAGCGGTAAATGCATAAAGGAGTTTTCATGGTCAGCGTAAACAGACAGAATTTACAGGATTGAAATGAACCAGTAAAATATTCCTCCAACATAAACACAGTGTAATTAAGGGCATCGCCTCAGCAGAACTGTCATGGAGGACCCAATGAGGCCGAAGGTTTGGTCAGTATAGCTGTGAAGTCCTTAAAAAATAATAATGAGAAAAACGGCAGCAGTTTCAGACTACAGTCATAAACTGAAAACAACTGAACAGTGGATCTAACACTCAGGGATCAGAGAGTTAGGACCCGTAAATGTGACACCGAAGTCAGACATCCATACACTCCCTGGTTTAATGGGCAAGTGTGTTTGAAGGCTTTTTATGTGTTTGGGGGCTTTTTCAGTTGTGTAGATTGAATCTGCTGTGAATCAAATGCTCTTCACTTATTTCAGCAATTCTTAGTTAGAATAACCTTCTTATCTAATGTTAGTTTTCTAGTTGTTTTTTTTTTGATCCTAAGTGATTTAAGACATTAAGAGTGTTTGATTGATTGTCAGTGACTGCACCACGGCTGTCTGGAAGCTTATGGAGTTCACTGACGTGTGTGTTGAGTGAAACACACCCTTTATCCTGTCTCTTTCCTTCACTGTTTCTCAGTCCAATGGATGTGGAGTGTGACATAATATATTAGAGTCAAATTATAATCAAGTTTAAAATTGTGGGATAACTTGTTAAACGTGTAGTTGGCTCTTGTCCATATTTAAAATAACCTCAGAAAACTCACAGCTTTCATTCACGTTTGTTTTTTTTAATTTCATGTCTGACTTTTTCAGACTTGTTCTTTTGCTTGGTATTATATGTGTACATTTGTTCCATTTTTATTTGTGTGTGTGTGTGTGTGTGTGCGTGTGTGTCTGAATGTGTGTGTGCCGGCATGCTCTCAATTGCACTTCAGCTCCACCCTCCCTGCATGCTTTAAGAGCAACAGACGCTTTCGTCCGGCCATCATCAGAGCTACTCACAGTAGCATCACGCACCGAGTGCTTAGGTTTACAGATCAGATGTCTGTTAGGTAAGACTATTACTGTCCTGAACCAATAAGCAACGTCTTACAAATCACACACACGTTGATCAGCTAAATTCGTAGCACATCAGGAAAATGAATATTAAACAATGTCCTCATAAGAAGACACATTAATGAGCTTGTTTGCAACCCAACCATGTGACTTCATTCATGTCAGCAGGCCTCATCTATTCCTCTCTGTCCTGGTAGCCATGGTGAAACTATGCCTTTCCTTTTTTGAGTTGGTAACTAACATTATTATTTCTTTCCTTTTGTTCTTTTCCATTTTTTGTCTTCTTCCCGTTGTTCTTTTTTTTCTCTCTCTGCATTGGATGGCATGTTTTGACCCTAGTGATCTTCAGCCCCCTCTTGACAGGGTTAGAAGTGCTAGCACCAGCTGTCTGACACCAGATACTAATTCACACTCACCTGAAAGAGAAAGGTACTCCAAACAAGCCCTGGCATATTATCTCACTGTTTCCTCTATGTAAACACTTGTCTCATCTTCAGTTATCACTTAAGGACATTTCGTCGTTTAAGTTTAAATCCATTATTAAGATTCCTGAAAATGTCTGATAACAATTTTAATGTATCTGTGTTATTGTAGAATATATGTGTGTGCCATTTAGAGTAGATGGAGAAAGTTCATGTGTTTGCCACTTTTTTGTCTTGGCCGTTTCACTCAGACTGTATTGTCTGTGTTCATTTCTGATGACTCTTATGCCTCTGAGTGTTACATGAGAATGGATTATGTATGAAATTGTCTTTACTCTTTTGAGAATGACAGAGCACGTTAGGCAAAGCAGGCAGGGTTAGAGGTTACATGGTGTTGTACATGAAGTGGCTCAGTCTGCAGAATGAGAGAGCTGCTCTACTTTGCCTTAAAGCTGATTTGGACACAGTCCCACAATCTGTCCTCACTTCCCCCCCCTGTGTCTCTCGCCCCTTCCTCCCCTCTCCCCTGGGGGTCTGTGTCGGACACACTCTCCCTCTCAGGAACTTCCAGTCTCTTCCCCGAACCCGACCCACCAGCCCCAGGATCTTAATCCAACACGCCTCCCCTGAGGATGACAGGTACCTGCCCTGTCCCCTAATGCTGCTTCTAACCCTAACTCCTGTTCTAACCCTCTGTCAGGAGGCTAGCCAGGGCCTCTGCCTCGCTGTGTCAGTCTGAGAGGTGTTCTCTGTAGCTTGCTTTCTAGTCTTTCTCTGACCAGTGGGCTGTCCTTTAGAATTTTTAGAAGTTTGAGCTTTTGTTCTGTGTGTGGCAAATGCCTTGTGTTGTAGATTTCCCCTGACCTGTAGCTTTTGTTATAGATTCCCTCTGACCTGTAGCTTTTGTTGTAGATTCCCTCTGACCTGTAGCTTTTGTTGTAGATTCCCTCTGACCTGTAGCTTTTGTTATAGATTCCCTCTGACCTGTAACTTTTGTTATAAATTCCCTCTGACCTGTAACTTTTGTTATAAATTCCCTCTGACCTGTAGCTTTTGTTGTAGATTCCCTCTGACCTGTAGTTTTTGTTATAGATTCCCTCTGTCCTGTAGCTTTTGTTATAGATTCCCTCTGTCCTGTAGCTGTTGTCGTGGAGTCCTGTGTGGCTACTTTCTTTCCTTAGTACCCTGACGTGTGCTCTCTGCTGTGGATTTCTCACTAACTGCCCAAAGTTCTCAGAGCTTCTGTGCTTCGCGATAAAACATTTTGCGGTTCCTGCTGTATTTTTGGTCATGTTTGTATTGCGTGGTTTGTGCTTACAAGTGCCTTACAGACCTGTGCTCTCTCTGAAAAAAAAGCGCTTTTCTCAGTATTCATGTCTGACTCCTTCTTAAAGTGTTCTCAGTGATCTTTAATTTTTTTTAATATTCGTCAAACGATAGCAAACAAAGTGTACTACCCTGAGTGTATGAACACAAACAGATTTTTACCGTGAATCAGTTGACCTGTGAAATCAGAACTACCTCTTCTCACTCCTCCTCCATAAGAGTCCAGTCTGTCCTCTGTCCTGGTCCCCTACAACTCCATTCAGTTCACTTTATCTGTTTTTCAGTGTACCCTTTTTCAAACCATGATTTGACCATTGGTCTGTTGCATTGTCATTTGAGAATTCATATCTTTAGGTACACTCTGAAGAGATGACGTAATTAGAATTAGAACTGTGTTGCATCCATTTCAGCCCATGTTTCTGTTTCCATATTCGTGTGTCTGTGTCTTCGTCCCATCCTGTCATTCTCAACCACCATGTCCGTGACCTGTCTGCTTGGATCAGCTGGGTCCTGGAACCTGTTTTTCCCACTCAGGAGACGGTGAATCACCTGAGTGCAAAGCCAGGCCTACAGAGGTACAATCACAGCCGCTAGAGCTCACGTCCAGTGCTCCTGTGGGTCCCTCCCTTCACTGTGGCACTGGATGTTTTAGGATATCAATTTAGACTCCTCCATTTTGAATTCCTGTCTTGCTTGATTCATTCCCATATTATAGGCAGTCAAGGACTTTGGACAAGCCTAGCTGTCAGAAACCTGGCAAGAAAATCTCTGACAGTGAGAGGTGAGGAGATGTTCCGTGTCATATCGCTTTTTTTCTTCTCCTCTCTGCGTGTAAATATGTCAGTGCTCTATCCGGTGAGTGGACATCTCTGTTTATTAGCTGCACACTTGATGGTCCACCAGAGTCCTCTTTATTCATCCTGTTTACCATGATGTCTGTGTCTCTAAATGTAGTTTATTCATTTAAGATTAATGGCCGTTTTTTAAAAAAAAAAACAAATGCAGTTGGAATGAAGTTTTCCTAACGATGCCAAGAATGCATTTGTTTATTATCTGTCAATTTCAAAGTTTCCTCATAGTTTGGTGAATACTGAGTAGTTTATGTCATACTTGGCCGACCTCTCACAGTGTCAGTGGTCTTTTGTCCTGTGCTGAAAAGACTGGTCTGTCTCACTGTCTCTTATCACTTCCTTCTAAATCTCACTTTTTTATTTTGCTCGCGTTGTCCACTTCAGATTTTGATGCTTTTGTTCTGAATTTTCCTTTTATTTTTTTCCTGCATGTGGCTTTTGGTCATGGCTGACAGAATACAGCCCACCTCTGTTTTAAGGGGCTCTAGAGGGAGAGGGGTAACCCTGCCTCCACTGGGTAAGATGACCCGGGTGGGGTCCGCTCAAGGCTCGTCCCAACTGCACAGGTGCCAGCCCTGCTCTGGGCCGAGATCTGGACCTCTGTCTCTCCTTTCCCCAGCAACCACACATAAACAACCTCCCCATCCCACTAACATACTACCTATGTCTCCTCTGCAATCCGGCTTTTTCCCCCTGAATCTGCTGTTTGAATCAGTATGTGTGAAGTGTGTCCTTCTATCTTTAGTTTACTCTGCACTGTTTTGATAACTGTAAGTGTTTTTGTGTTTCAATTAAAAAAGATTGGTTCGGTTATGTTTGTCGCTGTGTGCTTTGCACTGGTGAGAGGGCACATCCTGACTGACCCCTGCGTTAACCCCTCTCTGTGTCACATTGCTGGCCTTGCTTTCCCCTTCAGATGATAACCTTTCACTCCATGGTTTGCTTATGGATGATGAATGAATCATTGGTAAAGATCTCACTAACTCACTGATAATCTACAGGTGAATCAAATGTATTTTGGTAATTTTGATCACAAATACAGTATTCATGAGTTTTGTTGACCTGTCTCTGAACTGGCAGTTGCTTAAAAATGCAAAATAAATTAAAAATATCCTTAATGTTTATTTATCTCACTTAACAGACGATTTTTCACTCATGAATGTTCAGTGTAAATAGACACAGGAGATATGTGCCGCTGTGGGACAGCAGACTCTTTAAGCAGTCCTGTAAGAAGACCTTAAAATAAAGCGTTATGAACAATAATAACAACAAAATCCTCTCTCTCACACTCTCTCTCTCTCTCTCTCTCTCTCTACCTCTCTCTCTCTTTCTTTCCCTCTCAGGACGCATCAAAACGCCTCATATTCCTCATCTACAGGGACTCCCACGTCAGCTCGCAG
Source organism: Chanos chanos (assembly GCF_902362185.1). Taxonomy (NCBI): domain Eukaryota; kingdom Metazoa; phylum Chordata; class Actinopteri; order Gonorynchiformes; family Chanidae; genus Chanos; species Chanos chanos. The sequence goes on from NC_044498.1 coordinate 51,487,361, forward strand.
GGGCAGACAGTTACCACAGGTTCCTGCCAAAAGCAGCAGTGTAGAACAGGGTACAACACCTCCTACAGCCTTGCTAATGTCTCGCTGAAATTAGACACACTTAAGCAGCCCTGTCTTAAGCAGCAGCAAATGCATTACAGCACATTCAACACAAAACTTTTCCATGCGCTGACCCAATGACATTCCTGCTTCAGAATGCCTCATCCGGATTCTTATTCTGACTGAACATAAAAAACATAAAAAGCTGAATCTCATTAAGAAAAGTGTGTTAATGTTAGAGTTTTTTTGTTGTGTTTATTCCATGACTCTTATTGCACTAAATATATACTGATAATTGTCTGTCCCCTCTCCAGCTCTGGCAGCGGAGGACAGAGTGCGTCAGATGAAGATTCATCCTTACAGGACGCCTGCTTCCTCCAGTACCAGCCAAGACCTGGAGAGGGCGCTCAAGAACAAACGAGAGGTGAGGCCCTCGATCCATGGACTTTGCTCAGAGACTGTTAAGCATAACTACATCTCCTCTTTTTTCGCACACAGCGCATTTCATGTTTCTGTAGTCTTTCAGTGTGAGAACTCAGTACCCGTTTAAAGATGCTTGTATGTAAAATGCCTGCTCTTTTCCTGGAGAACATGTTTTGTTACCAGTGTCATTGGCATCGTTTGCTGTCGTATTTAGTGTTTTCTGATGGTTGTGCTTATTTGCTCCTCCTTTCGTCCGGACACCTCCTGTAGCTGTATAAGGAGCAGCGGCGGAGCTGTGATAACGTCTCCCATAAGTCCTCAGACAGTGACGTCAGTGACGTGTCAGCCATCTCTCGCGCCAGCAGTGCCTCACGGATCAGTAGCACCAGCTACATGTCCATCCAATCAGAACGGCCCCGGGGCCGGTTCAGGTGAGTGACAGACACGTCCGCACACACACGCACACACACACACACACGCACACTTACACATATACGTGCACACAAAGTCAGCTTTAATTATTCTAGTCTGTATACTTTTTGCATGTAGAGCAAAAAAAAGCTATGTGGATATGCATGTCGCCTTTCCAGTGTTCTTCCATGTTTTTTTGTTTTTTTTTCATGTTCTCTTATGTTTTTATCGTTGTATGAGTTTGTCTTTATTTGTTTGTTATTTATGTTGTTTATTGTTTTCATCTATTTGTTGTTAACTTCCTCCTTCCTCCTGTTTTATAATTGTCTCTTGTTTTTATTTTCCTCTCACTTTTGTCTTTTATATTTGCCCTCTTTTTCCGTTGTTCTTTGGGGCTTCTTTAATTGCTGCCTGTATCATGCATGCACGGGTGCGACGTAAAGGTCAAGGTCTTTAGAGGGCTGTGAAGGGGAGGAGAGGAGAGACAAAAGGAGGATCACATGGGGAGTGGATGGGAAGGAGGACAGGCATCAGGGGGTGGAGCTGAGGAAGAGGAAGCACTCTGAGGAAAGGGAACTGAGGTAAAGGTCAGAGGTCACGTTGTTGACCCCTGAATCCGAAGAGTCACCCTTCCATTCCTCAGCCCAACTCTTCTGTGCTGTGGTTCGAGCCGAGACCAGCTGCCCCGTAACAGCTCTCCATTTGTTCCATGTTCATTTCGCTTTACCAAACTTTAGATGAAGAGATCAGAGAGAGAGAGAGAGAGAGAGACTGAACTCATATTCAGTTTCATATTAAACTGATTTCTGTCACAGAATTTCAGAAGGGGTTGACTTATTAATCCCTTCATTAATAAAATCTGTTTGTCACAGCCGTCAGACACGGCTTATTAATCTCGTCATTAATAAAACCTCTCTGTGTGTCACAGCGGTCAGACGCGGCTTATTAATCTCGTCGTTAATAAAACCTCTCTGTGTGTCACAGCCGTCAGACGCGTCCCTCGGGCCACAGCATGCTGAAGAGTACGAGCGTGAGTGGAGAGATCTACGCTCTGGAGCGGACGGACGGCAGCCAGTCGGACACGGCCCTGGGAACGCTAGGAGGAGGAGGTAAAAAACGGCGATCCAGTCTGAGCGCCCGCGTGGTCGCTATCGTGGGCCTTCCCTCCCGACGCAGCCGTAGCACTTCTCAGCTCAGCCAGACGGGTGAGAGCCAATCATACGCTCTGATGTTGTCAGTCTGCAATACAATCAACCGGCGGCAGGCTTGCCGCTGCTCTTCCTTAGCGACAGCTGCAAAGCTTGGAATTCTGTGGAGCTGGATTTGAATAGCTGACCAGTAAAGAGGCGCCATGCAAACAACGTTCTGTTGGTGAAACGCTTGTCAGATACAGCTGGTCAAGTGGTAGGATCTTGAGGGTGGAGAGGTCTGGTGTGTGGAAGTGTAGGAGATGTCTCTGCACTGGATGTGAGTGTTCAGTGGACTGGACATACTGGTAAACTGGTAAAGGGTCAGTGTTATGGATTGGTGGAGCTGTATATGGAGTCGTGCGCATTGTCTCAGACCATATTTAGCATTTGTGAGGTGACTTCCTACTCTAGTTAAAGTGAGTGTTTGACATCTCAGTCTGGTAAAATACAGGCAACTGCCACATGAGAGGAAACTTGCAAACATGAATGATACACACAGTGTATAAAAAGTGGGCTGTTCCTCACAGGTGTGGTTCCTGGTTTAATCAAGTGATTCATGTCAGTCACGTTTAAGGTCATGTATGAATGGTATGCCTTGGTGCCCATTGGTTCAGTTAGGCCGGCCAGTTAGGAGTGGATGACAGTGAGAGAGGAGTGACTGTTGGATCATGTTTAGGGGGGGGACTTTAGTGGAGAGGGAACAGTGAGAGACAGTGGCTGAGGTGATCGTTGGTATGGAAATCTGAGGTGACGTCTGGTCGAAAGCTCACATATGAACTTTATCACAGGACAGTGGTGATGTTTCTCCCCAGTACGAGTCCCAACACCTGTAGAATATGTGCCAAGGTACAGTGAAGCTGTTTTCACAGCTCATGGTGGCCTGACACCCAGCTGAGACACTGCATGTTGGTCTTTCCTTCATTTTGGCCGTTACCTTCATCTGGACTCACTAAACAGATTGGTCTGGATTCCTTAATAGTTTAAGACGATGACTTTGGTCTCCACTTCGCTCTTGTAATAGTGCAGTGCTAGAGAGTTAGGATGTAGATGATTTTTTTTAATAAGTGATGTGAGCTGATTAAGTGGTTCAACCCTGCTTGTTTAGATTTGCGTAAACGTCCCAGTGAGTGGAACTGTGTCTGTCATATGGAATGACACACAGGGATAACCAGTCACCTCATGGCTGCGTCGTGCTAACATGCCTTTCCTCTTAACCTTTGTCTCCTCTTCCCAGCTATTTATCCATCATCCCATTTTCCCTCTCAAACACCCATTTCCTCGTCCCCATCTTTCTTTTTTTCCAATTTATCCCTCTCTTTGCCTCTGTCTCCCTCTCTCTCCCCCCTCTTTCTCTCTGTCTGGCTGTCTGTCCAATTGAGTTCTGTCTAAAAGGCCTGTACCGGATAAGGGCCCTGTCTGCTCTCTGTTGAATCTCCAGAGCAGAGAGGCTGTGTGGCGGCAGACTCCTGTTGGTTTTGGCAGGGGCAGGAGAATACCTTGTCAGCAAGGGATCAGCCCTGGACTCTAATCAGATATAATGTAGACAAATGTCTTTGAAGTTGGATCTGCTATCTTTTAAAATACCATATATTACGGCACAGTCTATTTAGCTTTTAATAAATGGATTTTCAAAAAAAGAAAGAAAAATTGAAAAAGGATGGCAGAAAAAAATGTCTTGGCTTCAGTCGGTGCCAAGCCCCCTGGATTATATCTTAAAAGGTCCATCTGACAGTAAATCAGATAAAGTAGCAGAACTTCAATAAATCAGCGTTTTAAAGATCTCCGCTGGCCTGCAACAGGTGCTCTGTTCTTACTAGTATCATTTTTACACTGCGGTGCACCAGTGAACACTTACTGAGCCAATACCTTTATCCCATTCTCTAAACTCCACTGGCCGGCACAGGCACCCTGAGTCTGAGTCTGTGCTAGTCAGACTGTAGTCTGAGAAAAGGAAATGACCGTCAGGACACAAACATACACCACTCTGCTGATTACTGATACTGTAAGGAGTCCGTTGAATTTCAATGATTTTGCCTCTTTAGAAAGAGCAGCATGTGCCTATTTGACCGGAGAAGTAGAGAGAGCACATTTTAGCACACACATTGTAACTTTGTTGGCTTTTAAACAACTGGGCCAGTCTACTGCATGGCAAAATGTATAATGTATTAACTTATATTTGTTTTCACATTAATTTTGCAGTTCAGTTTTATGGTAACATATGGTAAAGTCCGCAGAGGGACTGGATGTCTGCCGTTCTTTGTAAATTACTTCACTCAAACAAGCTACTGGCACTTGAGTGGCTCACTGTTCCTCTCCCATGCCTGGCATTGTCATCAAAAGACCAAAAATAGGGAGAAATGCACTCTATGATTTCCAACAGGAGATGGTTACACTCATCCATACCAAACCTGCTGTCCTCCGCCAGTGATGCATTCTCCAGAGGAAAGACTCACACATGAATACCCACTACACATTCACTACACAAGCACACGCTCTCTCTCTTTCTTTATCTCACAGACACACACAAGCACACACACGCCCGCACGCACACACACACACATGCACACACACACACACGGCCGCACGCACACACACACACACATACAGATACACACACACACACACACATACACAGTCACACGCACGCACGCACACACGCACAGACACACGCACAGACACACATACACATACACGCACGCACACACACACGCACGCACGCACACTCACACACACACACGTACATGTGCGCTAAGTTTCAAAACGTTGCCCATATCAGATCTCACCCGTCAGACAGGGCTTGAGTCTAATCCAGAGCAAACGCACTGTGGTAACTTAATGTTCACATTTGCAATAATCATTGTTGTGCTGACATTCCATATTTTCCCTTGTGTCTCTTCAGAAGCAGCAAACAAGAAGGCGAAGGGATCCAGTCAGATCCAACGCAGTCAGGAGACGGGCATGGCCGTGGAGTACCCACGCAGCACCATGGCACGACAGGCCAGCCGCGAATCAACCGACGGCAGCATGAACAGTTACAGCTCTGAGGGGAAGTCAGTGTCTCCCAACTAACCTTTAACCTTCAACCTTTAACCTCTGCACTGTTTCAGTCCGTAACCAACTCATTTCAGCGTCACGAAGCGCCTTATGACAGAGTTGTGGTTATGTTCCCTGAAATAGATACCACTCTTGAGACCTTTGCTCTCTTCACCATAAATCGAACTTGACTACAGAGAAGAGAGCATTACAGTAAAGACTTTGTGGGGGTCTCAGTCTCTTTTGATTCATCCTTTGAATCATCCTCGACTCATCCTTCTTTGAAGTGGTTTTTATTTTAGGTCTGTGTTCACAAAGGAGAGGCAGAAAGGGAAGGAAAATGTGGGGGAGGATTCTTTCAGTCCCATCATCCAAGGGTGTGCTAAAAATATCAGTTATCTACAGGTTTTGCACATTCACAGAAGAGTGTAGCTTGTGTCTCTCATTTTTGTGTATCCCATAATCTTAATGGTCTAGCAGATACCAGGTGTGTACAATACAGGCGTAACAGTACACGATGCTCAAGACTTGGGAGGCTTTGTGATTTTGGGGTCATGGTTCAGTGCGTTTTTCAGTTGGGATAAAAAAAGAAATACCAGGTGAAAATTGGCTGGCTGACAGACAACAGCCGTCGGTGCTTTGCCAGTGTTAAGTAGCCCTTTGGGAGAACAGTTCTGAAGTAGTGTTCAGCACATGCATTTCTTTATCTTACTAAATAATCCAAATAAGATAAAAAAAAAAAAAATAAAGTTACTCTTTCTAGAGTACTATGGGATCAGAATGATAATGTGTATTCTGCAGTACATAGTTACCGCATTGGAAATGTCTCACAATGTGTGTTTTCTTGGGCTGTGACAGTGCGTGTATTCATACTGACCTGTTCAATAAGCTGTACAATGCTGACTGTGTTTTGTACACTAAAATGTTTTCCTCTAGAGAAGTGCTGCTGTTGTTTGGTTTGTAAAGCACAGCTAAAACGCAGTCCTTACAGAACATTTCAGTACGAATATGTGCAGTCTCACAGCCCTAAAATACAGGTCATCTTTCAGTGTGAGACATTCACACGAAAGACACAAGTGACCTGTAAACTCATCTCTCTCTCTGGAAATGTGAAGGTGATTTTGACACTGAGGCGGTCTTTTGGAACGGCATTGTCCCTGATCACATCGAGCTTTCGCCTCTACGCTCTAAGCTTCTCCCCTGTTGTTAATGGCCTCTTGACCTTGGCTGTTCTCAGGAGATAGATGGGGTGCGATATGGTGTATATATTTGGAAAAACGGAGATAAGTGAACAGGAACCAGAGGTTGAAGTGGACCATATGAGTCATGATTTGCAAAGATAATATTATTTATACTGTTTTCAGTGCTGCGTTTGCTGAGCCAGATGGTGTGCCTTCCTCCCCTCTGATAATTAAAAGATCCATCATCTATGTAGAGGGGCCCCAGTAAGGTCCTTGGCTGGGCAGAAATAGAATAGCCATTCTTCATCTGACGGCCAGCGCTACAGCGGCCACTCACGCTGTCTGTCAGTGCGACAGAGCAGAGCTTGACAGAGCATCAGTCAGCAGGTTAGCGCTAATTGCACACAAATCCATCTGGACTGGAGGTTAAAACTCACAAGTTCTTTCAAATAGTAGCATGACAACGGCTGGCACCCCCTTCAGACATTCCTGCTGGGCTTAGGTCATGGAAACTTCACTGGCTTCAAAGGAAATATCACTTTTATTAGCAGTAGCCTAAGTGCAGGACCAGCTTTACATAACACATTCAGGACTGATGGAGAGACAGCTCCGTGTCAGCCCTGTTTTCTTTTTCTTTAACAGAGGAGACTAACTGCCTCTCCTGGGCAAAGCTTATTCAGCTGTCTCTCATGAACAGAGGTCAGGGCTCGTACTTCAACCCCCTCACTGACTGAGAGTCTGTGTGTGTGTGTGTGTGTGTGTGTGTGTGTGCTGGTTCTGTGTTAAACAGATCCTGTGTTTGTGTCTCTGTTGCAGTCTAATCTTCTCAGGCATGAGGCTGGGAGCTGATAGCCAGTTCAGTGACTTTCTGGATGGCCTGGGACCTGCTCAGCTGGTAGGGAGGCAAACACTGGCCACGCCCGCCATGGGTAAGTTCCAGTCTGTCCTCAAATGCAAAGGAAACAGAATGCAGATTAAGTTACTGCTGTTTACAGTGCTTTCCCATATCAGATCCTAGTTTATTTGTTTGTTTGGTTGGTCATTTTTTCTGTTGTTGTTTGGTTTTTAAGGTCAAATCAAATTCAAACAACCTACCATTAATTTGACGGACTATAATATTTTCTTGAAATTCTATTTATTTTTAATTACATAGGGTTGCCAAATCCCTTAAGTGTATTTTTTTCTAAATAAAATGTGGTACGACTTGACTGGCTTTGGCAATCCACAACTCCAGATGTCATATCATTTGCCATACCATTTAACAGTGTGTTTTTGTTATTGCTTATCTTGTCTCTGTAGTTGTATGCACATACACATACACACACACGGAGCGTTAAATGTTTCCAGGATCCTTTGACAGAACAGCAGTGAAGAGTCTGTTGTGTTTGTCTGATTCAGGCGACGTCCAGATTGGCTTAATGGACAAAAAGGGTCAACTGGAGGTGGAGGTGATCAGAGCTCGTGGCCTTACACCCAAACCAGGATCCAAATCCCTCCCGGGTAAGACGTTACCCCCTCAGCACACCGTCTGAGACTCAGCTCTGTGCCACCCAAAATAGTCATCCCCACAGTCCTGACTTATAACCCTTTTAACTATGAACACGCTGATGACAGGGCTTACTTAACCAGACACGCCCTGAGAACAGCTCTCCCCATCTTTGTGTCTATGGTTGTGTGTGTCAGCACTGTGTCTGCTGAGCTTGCTTTGGAAACACCTGTATGAGTTATGCATGTGCCCTTTTACAGCTCCTTATGTCAAGGTCTACTTGCTGGATAACGGAGTATGTAAAGCCAAAAAGAAAACCAAGATTGCACGAAAAACGCTCGACCCGTTGTACCAGCAGGCGCTGCTGTTTGAGGAGAGCCCGCAGGGTAAAGTACTCCAGGTATGCACCAAGACACCCAAAATTTCTGCTCTGTTCTAGAATTTGAATATCTGTCACTGTCAAATTTACTGTCACTCTGCAGACATGGAAAGTTGTGTTTGTCCATCTTCAGGTCATAGTCTGGGGGGACTATGGGCGCATGGACCACAAATGCTTCATGGGAGTTGCACAGATTCTGTTGGAGGAGCTGGACCTGTCAAGCACAGTGATTGGCTGGTACAAACTATTTCCCCCCTCTTCATTAGTGGACCCTACGTTAGCTCCCCTCACACGACGTGCTTCCCAGTCATCACTAGACAGCTCTGCAGGGCCGCCAGGCGTAAGGTCCTAGTGAACAGGAACGAAGACGACGCAGACAGCCCAGAGGACCAAGGACCCTCGGCACCCGTCAGAGCCAGGGGGTGGGGGTGGGGGTGGGGGGGGTGCAGACAGGTTGACAGAATCACGATCAAAGCTTTGCTGGAGCCTGACAATCACTTCTCTCTTTCAGTTACAGTTTGTGGGCTGTAGTTTTTCATTTTGAAGTATGCCACTCCTTAATCCATGTTCTGTTCATTTCATCCATTATGATGAGATGATAATTCAACTCAAATTAGAAGAGAGCAAGGCAAGTAGCTGCTGTTTCCAGCGGAGAGAGAGAGAGAGAGAGAGAGAGAGAAAGAAACAGAGGGAGAAAGATACAGAGAGAGAGAGAGAGAGAGAGAGAGAACGAGAGAGAAAGAAACAGGGAGAAAGATACAGAGAGATAGATAGACAGAGAGAGCGCGAGAGAGAGAAAGAAACAGACAGAGAGATGTCAGTGCCAGTGCTGATAGTATGGATAGTTCTTGCCAATCAGTAAAATTTCGGAGTTGCTTTCTTTCCATCTAAGGAGTGTGTGGATGTCTGACAGGCAGGTGTGTCGAAGGGTCAGTGAGTATGAGGGAAGTGCTACCCCTCTCTTCTACAGAACGCCCCTCTGCCAAAGGAGACCTCAAAGGTCGACAGGAAGGAGCTAGTCCTCTTACAGAGTATCCCCTCTCTCCGTAGAGGTGGAGTCAAGGGCCAGTCTTTTGGCCATGTTGGTACTCCAGTTTTGAGTGTTTGGGGGAACCAAGCTGAAAACCTTTTTAAGTGTGTTTACAGCAGTCTGGGTTGACTGCTTTTGCCTTTTTACTTTGATATTAATTTGGTACTTGGACACACCTTGTAGAATGTGAAAACATTTGTTTTTTTTTTTGTTTGTTTGTTTTGTTTTTGTTTTTGTTTTTGGTTTTATGGGGGGCGGGCTGTTTTTTTTTTTTTTTACACTTTAGTCATACAAGCTTCGAGGGGGAAGAAAACCACAAATTTTGGGGACATGAATAATCTTTGGTTATGATTATGGTTTAATTTTATGAACACATCGTGAAAAGAAGGAATCTTTTCAGTGAAACCCACTTACTCTGACTTCCCCAAAATGCTAACCATCAAATCTTAGACCCCAAGACAACGTTCAGTAAAGAAGCCTGTATTTAAACATATATTTTACACGCTTTGTTTTTTTTATTTCTCACCTTTTCTTTGACTCTGTCCGGTTAGTTTGTTTTTGTTTTCCTTTTTATTTTGTTCTGTTTTGTTTTGCTTTGTTTTCGTCCTGGGATTCCCTCCCCTTAGCACACATTAGGATTCTTATTGGCCATCCTTTACATTATTTTAATATTTAATGCAAGCACAACAGCTTGATTTTTTGTTGCACTAGAACAAAAAATTCAGACAGAGGCCAAATTATTATTATTATTATTATTATTATTATTATTATTATTATTATTATTATTATTATTATTGTTTACTCTGCTAGTCTTTTTTGCCTCAAATTTCAGAAAGTTTGTCCTACACATTCCCCCTTAGGCTTTCTAAGAATGTGACAGTGAACAAGAGGTGTTTTTTTTTCTTTCTCTTTTTTCTTTTTTTTCTTTTTTTTTTTTTTTGGAGATGGCCCGAGGTATCCTGACCTCCTAAAACGAGCCACCTTCTCCTCCCAACACAGGGAACAGCATGACTCTGGACCTGCTCCAAGCTGCATGAACATTTTGTAAAACCAGACAGATGAGGAAGAAAAAAAAAGAAATTAAGATAAATGTGTTAGTGCCACATACCGTAGGCCAACTTGTATGTTGCATGTACTTGTACAGTTTGCTCGTACTTGATATAAATAGATTAACCAATAAAATCGAAGCCATTCATTCCATGTGTTGGCATTTGGCCAAGTTCAGCCATACACACAAGCCTCAGTTTGGGGCTGAATGTCTGCAAGAGGCTTTTTTTTTTTTATTGATTTTTATTTTTTTTTCTGTTATTCTTTTCTTTCCTTTTTCCTTTTGTTCCCTACGAATCACTAAGAGCTGTACTGTCGTACTGAGCGAACTCAAGGCCCGATGTTTTCATTAAAGGTGTTGGTGTTCACTGTAGTTGACCACTGTGGGGTTAGAAATAAGCTAGATCACATGTAAAAAAAACAGAGCTATATATGGAATACAACTATGATTACACAGCAGTTACAACTATATAGATATATATATAGAGAGCGATATATTAAAAAGAGTGTATTCAAAAAACTTCACCTACACAAACATACATGCACATATTGTTTAAAAAAAAAAAAAAAGAAGAGTGAAAAAGAGACCAGAGTAGAGTCTGCTGTGGGGTGTAGTTAGGGGTGTATGATGAAAACAGTGGCCCAAAACTATGTGTCAAGGATCCATTCCCTGCATCCTGGGACCGCTGAGCGGAACCAAATCTGTAAAGGGACATCTCCAGACTTTCGTTGTTGTTGTTTTTTGTTTTGTTTTGTTTTTTTTTTGTTTCTTTTCATTTCAATAATTATGGCCAAAATAAGCACGGGAATTTGGATTGCTAACTATCTTTTCCGTTCTCATGAAAAAAAAAGCCCTGTGATTTTAGTGAAGTTCATGTTTTAATAAGATGTTTACTTTCTCTGGTTCATCTTGACTGACTTCTTTACTTTGACAGTATTATTCCAGAATACTGATTGTTTACAATTCCTGTGTGTTCTGATGAAACAGAATAGAGAGTATTCACTGCAACATTTTCTTGTTTGTATAACAGATAATGTGGCTCAGATGATGTGTATGTTTTATATTCCAAGAGTTCATTTTTATTATTTACAAATAAAAGACTGTGTGGAAGAAGAATATTTTTCCCCTCAATATTTCCTGTGTGTGTTTTTGTATCGCGTTTTGAAATTGCACTATACAAGTCAGTGTAGGATTATATGCAACATCTACTATTTATTAACTGACAAAGAGAATGACCAAAAAAGACACGCGCTGACCAACACGTAAATAAAAGAGGAGAGAGGTGAAGGCAAGCACTGAAGCCTGTTCATCAAAAAGACAGAAAGAGTGTAAGGGACAAGAGCAGATGCAAACTAACAAACACTGCTCCATTTGTCCTGTGTCTCCACATTCAGAAACTGTTCTCTCCTGGTTATCTGGTCACTAGTAATCCAATCTCTCCACCAAGTGGACAGAATGAGTATTACATCCAGGCCACTTATAATGGATTTGTCTGCACCTTTAGGAACAAACCAAAATCATGCTTTGTCTGTGGTGAATGATTTCGTAAAACTCGATTAAATTATAGGGACTAGACATGTCGGAAATGCTTATATGTGTACAAGATGATGACTTGGACAACCTGCTGATTATCAGTCAAAAGCACTGTTTATACATTTAGTCTTTAGGGCATTATGTTTAAACATTTAGTCTTTTACTTCTCTGGTACCTCTCCGGGCTTCTGGGTAGCACGTGATCCCACACAAAAAAAAACAAGTAAAATTTGAAACTTTCCATAAAAATCCACGGGTACTATTTTTAGATGAAGGTGACTTTAATGACGTTAGTGTAGCTTTTGAAGACTTGATGCCGAGACATTTAGGAACTTGTATGGGTATCCCGTGAGTATGAGTGACAATGTCCAAAAAGATCAGATCTGCTCTGTCTCTCTCTCTCTCTCTCTCTCTCTTTTTAATCTATTTATCTTTCACAGTGCGTATCCTGAAAGGCTTTGTAGAGTGGGAGCACTGAAAATGATGCTTTATGTAGAGCAGTCATTAGTTGCTGGAGACACATCATTCGTGTGGTTTAAAGCACACTATCTCCAGTTGGCCTTCCTGACACAGGCTGACACACATCACTGTCCTCTCTCTGTTTTATTCTGCTAGGCACACCATGGACCTACATGTGGATTTTACTATAATAGTGACTGAACAATAAACTTGTGTGTTTCATGATACTATGTAAAGCCTTTTCACACGTGTGTTTGTGTGTGTGTGTGTGTTTTGTTTTTTTGTTTTTTTTTTTGCTGTGGATGTTGTTGGACTTTTTACAACTTTGTTACATAAATCCTACCTGCTCCAGAACTCTTACTGGACAGGCTTTTCTTTGTAGATGCACACTAGACATACATTAGTTTAGATTTCAAACACTCTGCCTAATTTATAACATACTACACAGTCTACTCAGTGATGTGGAGGAATGTACAGTTTAAAACATACAGTCCACATCTGTGAGATTAACAAACTGATTTAGTTATCCGTTTTGTTTCGTTTTTGTTTTTGTCTATCTATCTCCCCTACTTATCGTTGTGCATCCTCATTACCTGTTGGACAACTGGATTCATTTATATTTGTATCAGACGCAATAGAGGATCAAATAAATGTTGCGTTTGATACGATCCACGTCAATAAAAATCCAGTGATGCTGAATGAATGTGCTTAGCCAATAAGAGAGAGACATGTGGTGTTCTTTCGACCCCGTGATGGTGTGTTTCTGTCTGGTACACTTCTGGGAAATGAAACCAGGGCCGTGAAAAGATTTTCAACATTTTTTAAGACGGGAGGTGATTTATGCCCATTCTCGAAACTATGTCAAAAAGCTCAGGCTGAGGTCCATCTCTCAAAATGAATCTACTGCTAATATTTTAAGACTCATTACTCATTCTTCCCCGCCTTGATCCTGATGACCATATAATCATAACAGTATTTTTATGACTGCAGTTATGGGACATATTGTCTGGGCTCTCACCATCCCTCACCGCGGAGCCATGTTCGCATTCTGGAGAAATATGTTTCAGGTTGATGGACTCTGCAGATGAGGCCCAAAGCTCTCTGAAGGTGAACTAAAATCCCTCTGTCCTCCTTACTCCAGGCCTGTCTCGTCACTCTGACGCACTGTGTGTCACTGCCGTCCTTACTCAGGCACAATCACCGTTAGCTCGTACATTTGAAGCACTTCAGGGAGTCATCCCTCTGTAAATAACTGCATTTTGTCTCAACCTTGCTTTACCAAAAAAAAAACCCCAAACCTGTAATTATAATCTTTGACCACTAGAGTGCGTGTTTCCAGGCCTGTATTCATGCTGGACCCATGTATTCGCCTCGCACCTCTGCTATTCAGCTTTCTCTCTCTCTTCTCTCTCTCTGTATTGCTGTTATCATTCACTTCATAACTTAATTGCACTGATTGTCAGTAAGTCCACACCCAAAACTCAAATGAGTGTGTGTGTGTGTGTGTGTGTGTGTGTGTGTGTGTGTGTGTGTGAGTGTTTGTGTATGTGTTTATGTGTACAATCAAAGGCTTAGACTGCACTGATCTTTTATCCATCTACTAAAAGCTTGATGGCTGCCATTAAATAATCATCAGATACGGGTGGAGTTGGCAATTTGTGGATGCTAATATTCTAGGTCTCATTATCCATTCTTTGTGTGTGTGTGTGTGTGTGTGTCTGTGTGTGTGTGTGTGTCTGTGTGTGTGTGTGTGTGAACCTAGGTAAAATTTAGACTTTAGGCCTTTCTTGAGAAGTATTTTTCAAATGATTGTTGTATTCACATGTTTGTTCTGAATGGAGCTACATTCTGCCTCTCTTTACTAAAATTCACTTACCATAAAAAAAATATGAATCGTGCTGGCATACCAATTTTAAATAGTTGACATTCCGACTTCTTTTCGTTTTCAGCTTGTATTACTATGTATATTAACAGTGATACAATAACAACAACGTGAAAGAAATCTACTAATGGATTGAATAGACTGTTTGTTTGTTTGTTTGTTTTTGTTTCAATCGGAGGCAATGGCCTATTTACTTTCAGAAATAACAACCTATAGTTCGGGATTTTCTCTGTAAAATGCAAGTATTCATTCATTCATTCATTCATTCATTCATTCATTCAATGCGATAAAACAAAATAAAATTTTAAAAAATGCATAAAATAAGATAAAACAAAATAAAATGTATTTTACAGGATATTTCACGACTGTCACATCATCTCAAACTCTTCTCAAGTTGTGTTCCGTTGCCTGAACAGCTGCGTTTGGTAACGCAACCCCTGCGATGATCGCGTCACTCAACCACTACATCTGTTTTGCGAACGCAAGCAGCTCTTTCGGAGGCGAAAGACATATTTGCTAATGTGACATCTTCTAATTTCTTTTCTAATTGTTCGATTGCAAATGCTTATTTAAAACTACGCGGTTATAGCAGCCATGGTCTCTGTTCGCCCTTGTTAAGCTTACAACCTTCTCCCTCATACTGCGAAACGGACTGTGTGTGAAAAGGACTGGGAGTGCCACGAATTTATTCTCGTATTTACGCCTGACTGATTTATTAACGTTTTCCACAAATCTGACAGTTAGTTATTTTTCGGCGACCACACTGTCTTTAAGACTCCATGTGGGCTGTTTCGTTTCACTTGAGATCACGTGTTCTCGGTGACAGAGGATCCTCGCCTCCAAAATGAGGCACGGACTGTGTGACCCGCGATTATCGTTAGCGACGGAGGAAGATCCAGTAGAACGCAGCGTGAAAACGAATCGATTGATTTTTTAGACAAAAAAGTTATGAAAAATGCACTGACTTTTTTTTCACATAAAATGCGGACTAGAACTGTTCAAATTGTTATGGCACAGTCTCTCCTCGAAAAATATTCTGACAGAAATGTGCTGCTTACACAGTGAGTAGAGAATAAGCGTATCGTAGATTTCAGAAAAGTGAAATGATATAGGCTACAATGATAACCTAAATGTACGAGTATTTATGACTGGTTGTTTTAAGTTGGACTCCTTATATCAAATTCATTAATATTGTTTACAGGTTGACGAAAGGTTTGGTGAGTTATCGTACTAGACGCTTGGTTGGAGTAAGTTCCAACGTGCAATGTGAAACTGACATTTTGTCGTAGTCTGGTTTTATTCCTCCACTAGGCTAATTAAGAGGAATGAACCTTGCTCAGAATCGGATTTATTTATTCGTGGTAGCAAGTTTTTTTTTCCCGTCTCCATTCAGTCGGAACGGCATAAATATGCATCCGTTGCGAAAGGAGTCAGCAATGTCTTCATTATGACAGAAAAAAACTATTTTCCTGATAGTTTGGTATCTTTTCGGTTGGGGCACACATTAGATTCTCTATTCAGACGTTCTCTGTAGTGCGAGATCAGACATGTATGACGCGTAAAATTAAACGCGTAGCCTAAATGAGTTCGCATTGTACCAGGTACAAGGATTGGTCACTGAATGCAAGCAGCTCGATCAGACTATATTCACTGCAGCTAAAGTGCAGTCGTTGTCTGTGCCGTGCGCTTTCTCTGCGCGCGAGTTTAGTACTCTTAAAAGCTCGCGAAGAGGGAGGGAGGAAGAGAGAGAGAGAGAGACTTACGTTCATATCGGGTGATGCCCTCCCCTCGCCAAATGTCTACCCTTGAGATGGTGACACTCCTTCAAAACTCAAATTTCTCTGCAGCTCGAGCAGATAACCTGAGCCATCTGAGCGTAACTTTTTAATTCTTGAATACCTGTGAATGAATAAATTCTTACAGTTGACTATCAGTGAAAGAGAGAAAGACGAGCCTCCTGGAGATGACATATATCCCATTTCATTTTAAAAAAAGAGAGAGATAGAGCTGAATAACATTTAACCAGAGCGCCTTTCCGTTTTAAAAGGCCACACATTGCCAATCCATTTATATGTGCGTTTCCCTGGAGTCCATCGCGTATTCCCAGCCGTCGCTGGTGATGCCATGCCGCGCAACCACAGCGGAGATGAAGGCGGCTCTGGGCTCTGGATGAAGACGTCTCCGGGGCGCCGAGCTCAGGGCTATGGATTGAAAGATGTGGAATCCGGCCGAGGTACGATGAACAACGCTGCTAGGACCGTAGACGGGCTGCTGTCGGCGGGATGCGGCGCTGGTACAACAGGTGCAGTGGGCGCAGACAACCTGAGACGAAAACAAGGCGCCCGTTTGAGCCTCCTCGGAAAACCTCTGACCTACAGTGCGCAGAGCGGCCGCAGAAATGTGCGCTACAGGAAGCTGCAGAACTACCTCTACAATGTCCTGGAAAGACCTCGGGCTTGGGCGTTCGTGTACCACGCATTTGTGTAAGTACACATGAGTTTAATCACTTGAAAACGCACTCGCTTCACGAGTCCATGCGAGATGCCTGTGATGCATATTCATCAGTTTTAGAATGCGACTCTTTTCCACCTGTTGCCTACTCTAGAATGTCACCTGCGTCTTTCCCTTCACAGCAATGTATCCTGTAGCTAAAGGATGGAACAATTAACTTTATGTTCTCATCCACTCGTTTCTCAAACACATGTGAACACTGACCCTGGTTTAGAAGGACTCAGTGCTAAAACATAATTCATAATTTTGTATGCGTAGACTGTGTGTGTGTGTGTGTGTGTGTGTGTGTGTGTGTGTGTGAGAGAGAGAGAGAGAGAGAGAGTGAGATCTGGATTGCCTCATCTCAACAGCTGGCTACTGTGATAGAAAGAGGTGTCAGCCCCCGTGGGACTCATCCAGGATAAATACAGTGATGGCCAACACATGGGCAAAAATGTTAATGATGTTAGTGGGAGAAAGTGTTTTCTATAACCTCTTCAACTCCCTTCAGATGTTGACGCATTTTAAAAGTTTTGTGAATTTTTCTTTTTTTTTTTTTCCCCTCATTGAACATTCCTGTATATTCGTGTGATAACACAGACAGGACGAAATCTGTGTCAAGTGCTTGCTTCACTCTGCTGCTGTCTGACATTCTGCATTCTGTTAAACAAAGCTGTTGGAGATGGAGGCACATTAAGAGTCTAACCAGGATGTGTCTGTGCCATTAGACGCTCTTCAGTTACCATCACAAAACATGTATTTATCACTCCCTACCTGGTCATCACTGAGAGAGCGCATTCTTTCTCTCTTTTCCTCTCTCTCTCTCTCTCTCTCTCTCTCTCTCTCTCTCTCTCTCTTTCCCTCTCTCTCTTTCTCTTACGCATACACTCATACGCACACGCACATACCTGCTCTGTTTTAGCAGAAAAGTCTACTACTAATCCGTGATGAAGCAGTGTAAAAGTGACCTTAAAAAGGTTTAAAAAGTTATTGACATGCAGTTGTTAAAGATTTTGGGTATATATATATATATACTATATATATATACTATATATATATACTATATATACTATATATACTATATATACTATATACTATATATATATATATATATATATATATATATATATATATATATATATATATATATATTTATACATATTTCTCTCTTTGCAATGAAAAGAAGATAACAGATGGGGAGAGAGCTTGTTTTCTAAGGGTTTAACTCCAGTGCAGTGGGTTCCATTGCGTCGCTCTCTGGCTCCGGAGTGGCAGAGGAAACGGGGTCATTATGGACCGAGTTTGTGTCTGTGGTTCCATGACCCCATGGTTCCACCGCCCTGTGCCACTGAGGTCCTCTGCTCCTGTCCTTAACATCTTTGAAAAATACCTCTTCTTATCTATTGCCTGTTTTTGCTGTATTACAAAGAGAGAAGGAGATAAATTTATTCCAGTTCAGTCCTGGGCTCCCGTAAAGGTTTGTGTAATGCAGGGTATGGTTGTTTTCCTTTTTCTGACAGAACAGAAGGGGCCACGCAGGTTAAGCTGTTACCTCTTTATAGATCAATATGTCTTACAAGTTGAAATCACTCTGAACGTCACACGTCCGCCCAAGATTGTATTCTAACAGAACTGAAGCAGTTATGCAACTGCAACACACCGTTATAGTACGTTCGTCGGGTTTTATCAGTTCAAATCACATTGTAGCCTTAGCTACTGAGATATGTATTAGTCAAAGGTTCAAAATGTAGTCAGTGCAAATATTAAGGCTATTCATTAAAAGGTTAGGACAGAGTGTTTGACAGAGCGATGGTTTATTGAAATAAGGGGGTTTTGGATGCCTCCTGTCGCCTGGCCGGAGTCCCAGCCGTGCGCTTTTGAAACAGACACCTGTTTAGACACCTGATACTGTGACTGCACATCTTACAGACCAGGGCTGCATGCCTGGGAGTCCGTTTCCGCGGTTACTGCTCTGCATGTAAGAGTGCGCAGTGTTGATTTCTCTTTGAATTTTTGAACCTTTATTGGTTGGTTTGGTCTCAGTGGATATATCATGGCAATAATAATAAAAAGACAACAGGACCAATTAAAAGGCTTTAATCAGTGAGGAGGTGATGAAAGGGGACAGTTTCTATCTGTGATTGGTCAATGAATTGGGTCAATATCTGTGATTGGTCAATGAATTGGGTCAATAAAACAACGTCATGCGAATTTAAACCTTAACCACTCTCTTCTCATTAGGTTTTATAGGAACCTCCTTATATGATGTGTAAGAAACTTCATAAAAGCTTTCAGTTAATGAAGCAGTCACCTAGCTTTATGAACGACAAGCATTTGGCATTTAGCTGCTGGTTTGCGACAGTTTGATAATCGACTGGAGTACACGTAAGTGAATTTATTAACTTTTAATTAACAGGGTCCACCTGTTGCTCTTGTTAAAATGATCTGGGCACAGTGTACTGTTGAGGCTTGAAATGTTGTGTGAGGTCATTCCACCATCTCGTTCCCCGGTGGTGGAATGACCTTCTTCAGTCAGTCAGAACTGCAGAATCACTCACTGTCTCCTGCAGGAGACTGAAAACCCACCTTTTCAGAATCCACCTGTCCCCTGTTGTGTAACCTTTCTCTTATGTTTTATAGTTTACGGTATAAAATGATATAAATACAAATCCTCTGTACTATCCTTGTCTCTACGCTGCAGGTTTTGTTTGCAGATTTCTGTTTTATCGTTGCAGGATGTACAAGAGTGTGGTACTGAGAGTAATTATTTTGCATTAATACTGTGATCTTTTACTTATGAGGTAGTTAAACCTGATTGATGCACTAACTGTAAGTCGCTTTGGTTTAAAAACCAAACTGTAAAGTGTAAATTATGTAGAAATCACAGCTTGTTAGTCATATCTCCTCTATGACGTAATTTGCTTGCTAAATAAAAATTTGGTGTAAGGAGACCAAGTTGGTCTGTAATTACAACGCCCATAGTGCTTACGGTCAGTCTCAGAACTAATGCAAAAAAACCATTATTGATAGAGAAATAAGAAATAACTTTGTTTGCTTTGTTTAATTAAACTGAAATTGAGCCATTAAAATGACGATACACAATCTGCATTATAATGATTTTCTGACTTTATGTTTTATGCCGCGTTCCTGCGCACTTTTTCCATGAATATGCTTTCTCCTTTATGCCTGTGCTCTGAGGGCTTTTGTTTGGTAAGAAAGATTTCTTGTTCAGTGTCTCCTTTGTGACAATAGATTTTTTTCAATGACCATTTTCAGTAATTCTTCGTGGCTTGCTTAGGTCAGCAAATATTTTTTTTTTTTAAACAATGCATCAAAGCAGACTCATTCATCTCTTTGTGTACTGATCTGCAGCTGAGCATATTCCGTCAAGGTTAAACCAGTAAACCCAGTCCCATCACTCAGGTACAGCCTGACAGCCTCCCATCCGACACCGCTCACGGGGCTCAGTGTGCAGTGTACAAGTTTGGCTCGGGATCCAGTGGTGAATGTGACGTTTTCTGATGCAGAACATCGGCCGAATAAGGTTTAAGTAATCCAGCACCAAAGACAAAGGCGATAATCACAAAATCAAACATCGCTCAGTTGCAACACCAGTGTTTTCTTGAGCCAAAACATGTCTAGTTTACATGAAACCAGTTTACAATGATGTTAAATGATGTTACTGTGGTTGTGTAAATGTAAATTTATCATTGCAGCCTGTGTGGAAAGGCAGGAAATGTCAGCGTCTCCACTAACACGGGGTGTTGGTTCTCACCGTGCTCTTCTCAGTGTTCAGTGAGGTGGCCCTAAAACAAACCGCGTTGAGAGTTTGACTGGCCGTGACCGTTCGTCGGGTTTGAGACAAGAGTGGGGTTTGCAGAGATCCCTGTTGGCCTTGCGGTGACTGTATTCCATTTTACGGTTCGCGGAATGTCAGCATCCACCTTGGAATGCTCCCGCTGAACTAACGGCGAGTTACTGAGGGTGATTTGTGCCGCGTTCGCTCGCCGACGGCTGTTTTACCGTAACACAATACCCAGAGTTCCCACCTGTAAAATACCTCGACTTCAGCAGCTCCACAGGCAGAAAGAAAGAGCCTCTTGTTCTCAGCCCTGATGGGCCGGGCCGATCCAGTTCACAGCTGAGCCACACTTGACAATCTCAGAGAGTTTTAAAGAGTATTGGCTGCATTTGGTAGAAAAACCTCCATCTGAATGAGGCCAGCCCGACCTCTCTGTTCATCTTCAAAGCCGTCAGATCGACAACTTAAAACGAGCGTTACAAAAAAAATGTGTTTGCAATAATCCAAGACATCGCTGTCACTTGTATGAGCTTACTGTATATGTTAAAAAAAAAGTTTGATAATCTTATTTACTGAAAATGAACACGCAAAGAATATTAAGCTAAAGATCTAAAGAAAAATCTAAAGAGACTTCCAGAATTACTTAGTGCTTTTGGTAGAACAAAATAGCCCCCTTTTGTCGCTGGTTTGAGACATTATGTTCAAGAGTTTATATATTGATTGTGTCTACTGCAATTACATTACAGTGCAGTTTATAGTGGAGTTCCCTCTGTCACAAGACTACTGTATCGGACATGAACGGTGTGCGCCAAAACCATCCAAAATCACGAATTCAGATGAAGATACGTTAAAATGTAATAACAACGCTTTTGGAAACTGTGTGGGGTGGATCTGGCGCGCCGGAGGTGGCCTGTATGACCAGAATCACGTAGATATGAAAACAGAGTGTCTCTGTAAAACACTGCAGTGGATTTGATTGGACAGGCTGATGTAATGGATGAGTCCATCAAGAGAAAAGGGGATTAGAATTCAAATTTTAAAAAAAAAAAAAAGAAAAGGAAAAAGAAGAAGAGAAAACATTAAAGCACACCCATCCTGTCTCGCTGTCCGTGTATGCCTCTAAAAGCTAAACAGCATCGCTTTATTGAATCACTGCTGGCATTAAAGGCCAATTTCTCAATGCTCTTCGTTTTGCTAATCAGATTTGCTGAGCTTTTGCAGCTGTAATTTGCCCCGTGTGCTGCTCTGGGAACAGTTTCCCGTGTAACTCTCTCCAGTACGTGCACGGTGCGGTTTTGGATGTGATGTATAGAATGTGTTCTCGAGATATATGAATGTTTAAGAAAACACTCGTGCAGGCCATTTGTCTGAGTTGCGAACCTCCAGCTTAATATAATGGAATGTCTATTAGCAGAGCTATACCCTGTATATGCTGATGACTCCTGTATGATAATTACAATGACTCAAACTCTTGCAGTCCCTTACAGGTCCAGCTGCTGTCAAAGCAAGTGCCTCATTCTAAAACACAGACTGTTACTGCTCACAGCTGAAAGGTAAATGGAAACCAGCGTTGGCTCCCAGTCAATGGAAAAAAGGTTGGAGACAAACTCAAACAGATTACGGATCTTGAAAAAGTGCACAGAGGAGCTGATAAACAGGGTGTCATGGTTGTGTTCCAGCAGGAGTATGAATGGCAGGGGGAAAGGCCTTTGAAAAGCTCTGTGTTTGATCGTCCAGGGGGCTCCTGACACAACACAGGCTCCTGGTAGCAGCAGCGGCAACCTGCGGGCGGCTCTCGTGGCTGCCAGCCTCAGCGAAGAGAGAGAGAGAGAGAGAGAGAGAGACAGAGAGAGAGAGAGAGAGAGAGAGGGAGGGGGAGAGAGAGTGAGAGAGCGAGACAGAGAGAGAGAGTGAGAGAGAGACCAGGAGAGAGGGAGACAGAGAGGGAGAGAGAGAGAGAGAGTCTCTTTGAGAAATTCTGGGAAGAAGAGTAGAGTGTGTTTCTGCCTTTTGCTGCACTCTCAGAGACCATATCTGGCTTTCCAAACAGCACTCTGTCAAAAGACAGAACCATCCCTGTTATTTAAGCCTCTTCAATGTGGATAAAAAGTAGTTCTCAGAACCTCGGAAGCTAACCACCAGCCCCGCATGTAGAGACAGAATGCTGCTGAAGATCAATAGCGGCCGAGCTTAATAAATGAGGAGATTATTACGCAATAGTATTGGTCGCTCACGGCAACCGTGGTTTAACCGTCTCTGTCTTCACAAGCGGTGAATCAGTCAGAGGCTCATCTTCTATTACTGACAGAAGTAATTCGGTAATTCTGTTTATGGATCTGCTTTAATCACTGATAAAAGCCCCAACAGTTTGTTCATGCGGAGACTGCTCCGTCAGTGTGTTAGTCATGGAGAATGTCTCTCTGAGGAGGTGGGCGGAGGGTTGCTTCTCCGCTGACTTGGAGTTGATTGATGGGCACAGACATTTTCTGTTAAATAACTTCTGCCCATTCTGGATCTGGGGTGCTGGGAGGACCTCCTTTGCCTGGTGAAGCCTGACTGGGCTGGGTTAGCATAAGCAAGTGGGCTGGGGGTTTCGCTCCCTCTTTTGTCTTCTTTGTTTGTTTGTTTGTTTGTTTGTTTGTTTGAAAGAGAGAGAGGGAGAGAGAGTGGGAGTTCCCTTTGAGTTATGAATGCAGTTAATGAATGCACCCAATGCAGTCTTGGGTGAGAAGTGGTCTTTTTTTTTTCAGAGTAGGGAATCACTCGTACACTTTGACCTGCTTTTTTATCTGTCCAAAGATGACTGGATTTTATCTGTCCAAAGATGACCTCCATTAGGTACCTGTTTGAAAAGACGAGGGAGAAAAAATGTTGCCATACTGAAAACATTATTGATCTGTTTATTTTGGTTCTGGAACTGATGGACTGGATCTGGGTCATGGTTCGTCTTATTTACTGTCACTTCATTTGATGATTCATCTTGAAAATGGATGCGTTCCCTCTCTCTCTCTCTCTCTCCCTCTCTCTCTCTCTCTCTCTCTCTCTCTCTCTCTCTCTCCCTCCTTCTCCGTCTGTCTGTCTCAGAGAAAAAAGCCCCAGAGTGTAAATGGAAAGATATCCTCTGTTGACATGCTCTTAGAAAACTGAGTGGTTTTCTGCACCTAGATGTGAGCGATGGCTTCCCTGACCTATCACAGCCAGAGCTTTCCTTCTCCAAGGAAAAACTTCAGCATTGCACGTTCTACATATTTAGTCTTAAGAAAAACATGACCTTTTCTGCGCTTTGTTAA
>NC_044498.1:51516035-51523535 GCF_902362185.1 Chanos chanos
TTAAATTGCTATGTGGCTATAAGAAAGAGCAGAAACAGAACAAATTAGCAGAGTTACAGAAAACTATGCTATTAAAGCATTTTAACCATTCGAATGCAATGCAATGCTTATTCCAACCATTCAAATCTCGGATCTGAACACAGTTACTACAATGAACATTGAGCTGATCAATGAGCACATCCTTATCTGTTTTAATGTGGTCATACCCAGACAGGAAGTCATGCCCTACCAGAGAAGACTGAGCAAACCTGGAAGGCATTTGGCCTTCACTGATTCAGTGACCTGCAGTGCCTTACACAGACAGACACACACACACACACACACACACACACACACACACACACACACACACACACACACACACACAGAGCCTGAGCAGACATCCTGTTGTGGTGTATAAACATAAGCCCTAGTTAGGGTGGTTAGGACAGGTGGAGACAGGGGGACCATGGGACTGTTCTCAGATCAGTCTTTGCAGGCATGTAGCACAGAAAGGGTTAGGAGGTTAACCGTAGCTTGTCTGTTCGCTGATCAAAAAGTCTGGCCATCCCATCTGTCCGTCTGCTTTCAAACTGTAAGCTACAGAAGGCTCTAACAGAGCAGGTGGCCATGCCCACACAACCCAGTTACACACACACAGAGACACAGACACACACACACACAGAGACACAGACACACACACACACACACACACACACGTGCGCGTGCGCACACACACACACACACAGACACAGACACACACACACACACACACACACACAGACACAGACACACACACACACACACACACACACACACACACACACACACACACGTGCGCACACACACACACACACACACACACACACACACACACACACACACACAAAGAGACACAGACGCACAGACATGCACACACAGATTCTGTGTCTCAATTTCACCTCTCCTCTCATTGTACTACAGAATCCGTTAGCCATGTCTGAGTATGTTTGAAGTATTATGCTTATCCACATATTATATTATTGGTCTGTTATTTTACTATGATGCCTATAAATAACACGGTTGTGGTTTGGTGCTGATTTTTGTTTGAAAGCCTTACTGGAGGACTCTAGTAATGCTTTGGGGAGAAGGTTTTGTGTTGAGGAGAGCAGGTCTACTTTTGTAAGCTGTTTTATGAGCGCTGTAAATTTCTGTAAAATTCTCAGTCCAATAAAATTAAAGCAGCTGCTGAGTGGCTTTGTAATTTGGGAGCAGCAGGATGGAGGTGTGAGGTGATGCGAGAGGTCCATTTTGTCGCCAGGCACCTGCCTTGTTGCTGTGGGGACAATGCCAGTCCTCAGGGACAGCACCGCTTTCCTTTAAAAGATTCTCAAACTCCGGCCCTGTGTTTACTGATTCATCTCCCAGCCAGTTTTGAGGCAGCCACACATGTGTGAACCACACATGCATCTCCGACAGCTGCCCGCCCCTTTCAGACTCAGACGCTCTGCAGAGAACTGAATGAATGTGGCTTATTATGTTTATGAATAACAAACCAAAGCACACACACAAAAAAAAGTCCAAAATCTTGTGATCAAAGGTCTCAGCTTTGTCCTAGCCTTTTGGTTTTTTCTCCTAGAGATTCCAAAGATTCTTACCTTTTTTAAAAAAATCTGTTTTGATAAGCCAGAGCACTTTCACATGACGGCAGAAGACATGCAGAATTAAGAAATCTTCTGACGAGGGTGCTGACCTTGTCTTCTAATGCGATTTTAAAGACACACTGTGAGCTATTCTTGCATTAAAATTTAATCTCAGATCTCAGCGTCTGCACAGGTACGTACCTCCTGCCAAATCACATTAGCTCACACCCAGCCACTTTCACAGCCCGTTTACACACAAGCATGAGTTTGAATGGATTCCTGACCCCATCTTAGAGTGAAGGCCTGTTTAGAAAGTGAATGTAATGTGAACAGGAGTGAATTCCAGTGGAGTCATAAAGCTGAGAAGAGAGCTATGTCCATGAGCTCATCATTCAGTCTTCAATAACTTCATCTGTCGTACTCACTCACCGTACAGGGCTTGTGCATGTTGTACAGGGAGCAGTTGACTGGAGCTAATGACCAGTGACTAATTGTTCAAAGGGCAAATTAGTGTTTCCACCTGCACTGCCAGTCTGATCCATAGTGTCTGTTTTTCCTGAGTGGATCTGCTCAGCAGGAGCCTAGAAAACAGGCTCACACTCAGCTGCCCCAAACAAGGTCAGCTGTTTGACCTTTTCACCCCCCTGTCAGAGATAGAGCTGCCCGTCTGTTTTTGCCTCTTCGGGTTTCCGTTTTAACCAGTGGAATGGTGGAGACGAAGACTGACCAAAGTGTCGGATTTCAGTATGCTGTTGATTTCAGTATGCTGTTGATTTCAGCATGCTGTTGATTTCAGTATGCTGTTGATTTCAGTATGCTGTTGATTTGCCACTGTGCACAGTTTTCTCTCAGGAACCTGGCTGCACCATTCTGATGGACTGTAACTGTTTGATGGCATTATGTCGTGTTAAGGTGTCATGACAGCTGATAAATTTCATGTGACTGGTGTCACATCATACATCACACTGCTTTGCATTATTTCACATCACATCACATCACATGTCCCACTGTATGTCACACAAAGCGATTTTATATGTTATATCTCATAACAGATCATCTCACACATCACACACTACATCCCATCACCCATCACTCATCCACCCATCACTAATCACCCATCACTCATCACTCACTAACTATCACCCAACGCTCATCCACCCAACACTCATCCACAAATCACTCACCCACCCATCACTCATTAACCATCACCCATCACCCATCACTCATCCACAAATCACCCATCACTCATCACTCATCCACCCATCACTCATCACTCATCCACCCATCACTCATCACTCATCACTCATTAACAGTCACCCATCACTCATCCACCCATCACCCATCACTCATCCTCCCATCACCCATCACTCATCCCCCCATCACACATCACTCATCCAACCATCACCCATCACACATCACTCATCTCTCATCCACCCTCCACCCATCACCCATCACACATCACTCATCCACCCATTACCCATCACTCATCACCCATTACTCATCACCCATCACTCATCCACCCATCACCCATTACCCATTACTCATCACCCATCACTCATCCACCCATCATTCATCACACATCCACCCATCACTCATTCACCCTCCACTGATCACTCATCCACCCATCACCCATCACCCATCACTCATCCACCCATCACACACATTAACCATTGTTCATCACCCATCGCCCATTACCCAAAGCGTATCATATCATGTCAAATCACATCATGTCACATCACATACCTTTCTTTCTTTCTTCCTTCCTTTCTTTCTTTCTTTCTTTCTTTCTTTCTTTCTTTCTTTCTTTCTTTCTTTCTTTCTTTCTTTCTTTCTTTCTTTCTCTCTCATCTGCCTCTACCCTTTTTATCGTTCCCTCTCATGTCTCTGTGGGATGTTCCCACTGTGGGATGTTCTGTGCTGTATGCCATGATGGAGCAGACGTCAGTTGTCCATCTGGAGGTCAGGCAGCATGTTCTGAGTGTGTGTGTCCAACTGAACTGTGTGTGTTTCCTCCGTCACCGTACACACCAGTGCGCTCCGGCAGTTAGTCATGTGACGTGTGAGCTAATTAACAGTTTGAATCCACTAATTAAACAGACTTTTGTCATCTTCAGTCAGACCCCTGTGCGTGAATGGAGAGGGTGTTGG
The DNA here is from genome assembly GCF_902362185.1 of Chanos chanos. Taxonomy (NCBI): domain Eukaryota; kingdom Metazoa; phylum Chordata; class Actinopteri; order Gonorynchiformes; family Chanidae; genus Chanos; species Chanos chanos. Next base: position 51,519,785 of record NC_044498.1, read on the forward strand.
TGATGTGGTTTACACGTGTGTTTGAGAGCTGTAATGTTGTAATATCCGTGCCCAGAACATTCACAGTTAGAAGAGTGAATTCTCATTCTGTCTTCTGTCTACACGGCTTCATTTGAGAACGAGAGGAGGAGAAACACCAATATTGTCTATTGTTTTATGACAAACAATGGAGGTTTTATTTATATTTTAGAGCTGAATTTGTCATAGTCTCATTTTGGCACATGGAGACCAGCATATCTGAACAACATTCAGTAGTGAACCGACATATGGCTCTCTGGTTTACCACATTGGTTAATGATATATTCACTTTTTAGTGTATAATTTGCTTAGCTAAATGTCTGAATTGGGAAGTAGGTGTAGTTAAAATTGAATAAACTCATAGTGGCTGTTGTAGCAATGATACCAGTTTTAATCATCCATTCTTCCATTGAAAATCAAAATAAAATGTTTATAGAATTGGAAAAGACTTTGCGGCCCTTTTTTGTCTGTTTCGTTTCTGTAGACATTGCTGGAGCAGTCGCGTGTCTTGCCGGTTCTTTTAACTGTGGTATTCTTGTCTTCATAAAGAGATTTTATCATTCTGTGCTTGGCTCAATAAGACTCAAACAATGACAAATGCATGTTTGTCAGCACGAAAAAGAATTACGTCAAAGTTTTTTTTTTCTTTTTTCCGTCTTGAAGTAATTGCTAAATTTCGTGTGTGTGGTGGCCAGGCAGTAAAGCTGTCATGCTTTTATCCATCTCTCTCTTGGCAGCTAGAGAAACTGTGTTGATCTTTTTCATTATAAATCACTTTTTATTTTTCATAATTAAGAAAAGGAGCTCTATAAAGCAGAAAACAGCACCACATTGGCTTGAGCACAGCTGTGTTCTTATCCACGCTTTAATTGAAATAGAGTTACAGGGAGAGATCAAACCACGTTATTCATCTGATGTCTGTCTGCTCTCTGTCTCCCCTTTATTACTTTCCACTGTTACACGTGCCCGGCACCAAGTGAGACTCCTTTTTGTTTTTGACTCTTAAGCTTACAGAACAGTGAGTCAGAGTTAGTTTTACTTTTGACTCTTACACACACAGAATACTGAGTCACGGTCTCTAACCTTGTGTTTAGCTCGCATGTATGCAAACACTCAGTTACCACTGATTTCCATTGCGATGGTTCTACTTGCATGTCACCGAGAAGATTTCAAAGGTAGCTTCCCTGGACAACAAATTACATCACACCCCAGGGGCCGTCTTTCTTTCCGTTCCTCAAGCCCTCTTTCCCTTTTCTGTTATTTGTTTTGTATTAGGACACCCACGCAGACAAAAGAAAACTAATTAAACAGGTACTCTGATTCATAAGGAACAGAGCGTGAACGCTGATGTGTTGACAGACCTCCCTGGTGTGCCGCAGCTTCCTAAGACACTCTGAGGTCAGTAGCCCTGTCTGACTCTCGCCGTTCGCCTACTGCGAAAACCTCAGCAGACTAAACATCCCCAAAGCCACTTCGTCCCTTTCTTACACGGTGTGATTCAGAGGGTCGTCTTGGAAGCAGGATTCTAAAGACTGCGTTAGGTCTGTTATACTCTCTGCTTTTCAGTATTAGTACATCCAAATAGTCTGTCATCACTTAGGCTGAAGTCTGTGCAGTTTGGAGTCTTTTGCTTATTGCAGACAGATTATCCAGAGTCCAGCTGGTCTTGCGGGTCACTCCAGTGGAAACAGCAGGGGCTCTGCAGACATCTGGCCTCATCGTCATACTCTCAGATAAACACATGGCTCCTGGATTACAGTATCGAGCCCTGTCCAGCACCACATCACACCGTGCGTCTCTGATCCAGCGCCCTGCTGCCTGGAGCACCAAGCTCCAATCGCAGCCACGGCCCAGAGGAAGCAACATCTGCCTGCACGCACGGACCGGGGTCAGAGGGCAGAGGAGTGTGAGCATTAGGGACTCCGTGCACAATTTTCTTTTCTTATTGATTTCTTTATTCTCTCTCTCTCTTTCTCTCTCACGTTCTCTCTCTTTCTCTCTCTCTCTCTCTTATGCTCCTCCATTGTAGTGGAATCTCTCATAAAACTCAGGCAAGAACTGTTGGCTTTGCAACAGACAAAGCATTTTACTCTTAACGTCTTTGCCAAGTCATTCTCTAATGATCCCAAGATTGAAAGCTTCTCAGGGTGTCATAACTCGACATGTGTCGGTCTGAAAATATACAAAGGGGAATATGGTGCATGCATGCTCGTTCAGACACCTGTCCTTAAACCCTCACAGGACAACGCTCTCGGATCTCTGGCCTCAGACGCGGTAACTCTCCGCACTGTGTTCCTTACCTTTGCTGTACCTCTGCACGGTGAATCCTGCCTCTCAGCAGAGCGTCCCATCTCCATCCTCAACACCCCCCATGTCCTCAGAGAGCAGTTTCACTCACGACCACGGGTGTCACAGCCGCTTACAGTCAATCAAACCTCAATAACTCATCAGAGAATTAACCTGTTTACAGTCAATCAAACCTCAGTAACTCATCAGAGAATTAACCTGTTTACAGTCAATCAAACCTCAGTAACTCATCAGAGAATTAACCTGTTTACAGTCAATCAAACCTCAGTAACTCATCAGAGAATTAACCCTTTTCAGGGAAAAGGTCACAGAGCAGTCATTCCGTTTTACACAAACCAATCAGGGTCCAGGACACAGAGGTTTTCTGCTTAAGGAGGATCTCCAGTGTGGACTATGAGTAGTTTAGAGTATGAGGTGTGTTTAGACAGAAAGCCTTGTGTGTGCAGTGCTGAGTAACACGCAGATGGTCTGTAGAGAACCTTAGTGAAGAAGCCCAGTTAGACTGCAATGTCTCTCTCTTTAATTTTATGTCTAATCGTTTTTGCCTGGTAAAGCGGTTTGCTGGACCATTGACACTCTTCAGCAAAGTCAATAAAAGCAATTAGAAATGAAATCACTTCACCATGGCAATGATTTCTTACAAGAAATATGCTGATCAGTGGTGCGTGGTAATCTTTTTAGCTGTCAATGCAAGAATGTGCTGTGCTGTGCTGTGCTGTGCTCTGTGAGTGTGTGTGTGTGTGTGTGTGTGTGTGTGTGTGCAAGTGTACCTACAAGTGTGTGTTTGTGCGCTTGTATTTGTGTATGTGTGAGTATTTGTTATGTGGCTGAAAAGATGTTGCTCTTTGAAACATCTTTGACTCTTATATGTGAAATAACACTTATTTCCTGTTTGCTAATTTTCTGTAAGTTCACAAAAACCTTGAGTTACTGGCAGCCATTCAAGTGGAATTACAAAAATAACCTAAATAGATTAGTATTGGTAGCATTGTGATTTCGCAGTTTCAGACAAGCTAACAGTACCCTAAATCTGTCATGCATTAGTGTGGGATGGGACTGATTGACCTGTGGCCAACCCAGCGGAAAGCCTGCCTACGCCGTTTACTGCTGCTGTGCCTGTGTGTATGTGTGTGTGTGTCTGTGTGTGTGCCTGAGTGTGTGCCTGTGTGTGTGTGCCTGTGTGTGTGTGTGTGTGTGTGTGTGTGTGTGCCTGTGTGTGTGTGTGTGTGTGTGTGTGTGTGTGTGTGCGCCTGTGTGTGTGTGTGTGCGTGTGCCTGCGTGTATGTGTGTGTGTGTGTGTGTGTGTGTGTGCCTGTGTGTGTGTGCCTGTGTGTGTGTGCCTGTGTGTGTGTGTGTGTGTGTGTGTGCCTGTTTGTGTGTGTGTGCCTGTGTGCATGTGTGCCTGTGTGAGAGTGTGTGTATGTGT
>NC_044498.1:51531035-51533535 GCF_902362185.1 Chanos chanos
AGGAGTTCAGTAGTGATGTATGACTGAATATCTTACAGAGGAGTTCAGTAGTGATGTATGACTGAATATCTTACAGAGGAGTTCAGTAGTGATGTATGACCGAATATCTTACAGAGGAGTTCAGTAGTGGTGTATGACTGAATATCTTACAGAGGAGTTCAGTAGTGATGTATGACTGAATATCTTACAGAGGAGTTCAGTAGTGATGTATGACTGAATATCTTATAGAGGAGTTCAGTAGTGGTGTATGACTGAATATCTTACAGAGGAGTTCAGTAGTGGTGTATGACTGAATATCTTACAGAGGAGTTCAGTAGTGATGTATGACTGTATATCTTACAGAGGAGTTCAGTAGTGATGTATGACCGAATATCTTACAGAGGAGTTCAGTAGTGGTGTATGACTGAATATCTTACAGAGGAGTTCAGTAGTGATGTATGACTGAATATCTTACAGAGGAGTTCAGTAGTGATGTATGACTGAATATCTTACGGAGGAGTTCAGTAGTGATGTATGACTGAATATCTTATAGAGGAGTTCAGTAGTGGTGTATGACTGAATATCTTACAGAGGAGTTCAGTAGTGATGTATGACTGAATATCTTACAGAGGAGTTCAGTAGTGGTGTATGACTGAATATCTTACAGAGGAGTTCAGTAATGATGTATGACTGAATATCTTACAGAGGAGTTCAGTAGTGGTGTATGACTGAATATCTTACAGAGGAGTTCAGTAGTGATGTATGACTGAATATCTTACAGAGGAGTTCAGTAGTGATGTATGACTGAATATCTTACAGAGGAGTTCAGTAGTGATGTATGACTGAATATCTTACGGAGGAGTTCAGTAGTGATGTATGACTGAATATCTTTTGCTCGCTAAGAGATGACATGTATTGTTTTTAAAAAGTTGGATGTCGGTGAGGTCTCTCCCTCTGTTTCCAAGTGCCATATGTAAAGCTTTGTGTTCAAGCCAAAGACAAAATGCTGTTTCATCAGGCAAATCCTCTCGTCCCATGCTTGTACCATCTGCTCAGCGCTTTTTGTTTTCTTCTTGCAAAGTGAAATTTTAAGATGCATTTTCTTTTCAATAGTTGATTTTGTTTCTGTCGCCCTACAATGCAGGAGACACATGTACTACATGGACATTTCTTATATATATATATATATATATAGATAGATAGATAGATAGATAGACAGATATAGATATAGATATAGATAGATAGATAGATAGATAGATAGATAGATAGATAGATAGATAGATAGATAGATAGATAGATAGATAGATAGATATAGATAGATATAGATATATATAGATATAGATATATATTGTTTTGGGAAGTGAGCACACTGTTTTATTTGGCCAGATATACATGCTCAGTGTTGATGGTGCTATATTCTTTTTTTTTTAAAATTATATCCTTGTTTCTATAAGGGATATTCAAAGAGAACTGAAGCCCAATCTATTTCAGACTTCCCTTCGCTTTTTGACAAGACATCGACTTTCCATCAGTACTGCAGTTCTGCAGTTAACACGATAAAAAGGGGGAAAAAAGACAGAAAACTTGTTGCACAAAACTCATGTGTGTCTTGGTCACGTGCGTTTTTGTCACGTGCGTTTTTGTGGTGTGTGGTGAGATGTTGTTGACTCTGCAGACCTGCGTTTGGTGTTTGGCGTGTGATTTTTTTTTTTTTTTCTCCTCCACAAACATCTGCACAGCTCATTCTCCCGACTCCTGAGTGTGACAAACACATGGGACACATGCCCAGTGGGTCAGGCGGACAGTCTGTGTGTGTGTGTGTGTCTGTGTGTGTGAGACAGTGATTGAATATCCTCATATAAGAGGTTTGGTATGGGTAGAGTCACTGTTCACTGCGCTGGAGTTTCATCTGCACTGTTTACTCACAAACTTAGTCCCTACACTAGAGGGGAATGGAGGTGTGATATTCAATTCTCAGTTCATTTAGTCCAGTTTCCACTCCAAGGAGCCCCAGGCAGAAAATAACATGTTTTTATTGCAGTGTGTGTGTGTGTGTGTGTATGTGTGTGTGTGTGTGTGTGTGTGTGTGTGTGTGTGTGTGTGTGTGTGTGCATGTGTATTTCTGTGTGTTTGTGTGTGTGTGTCTGTGCATGCGTATTTCTGTGTGTGTGTTTGTGTGTGCATGTGTATTTCTGTGTGTGTGTGTCTGACTGAGAGAGAGAGAGGAAAAGGGACAGAGAGGATGAGAGAGAGAGAGAGAGAGAGAGAGAGAGAGAGAATTCAAAATACATGTAAACAATGCATCAAGCAAAACAAATAAACAAACAAGCATATATTCAGGCTTTAAAAATAGTTGCTCTCTGGTCGACCTGTTTTGCTACCGCATAAAATTCAAGTGCCAGGTATTTACCAGAGTGGAGAAAAAATATGCTGTAATCTGGCCTTTAATAACACATTGTACTGTAATGATGAAGTCAGTTGTCCCACCGGGCACCACTATTCAGACTGCATTTGGTAAACC
>NC_044498.1:51538535-51566035 GCF_902362185.1 Chanos chanos
AACGTCAGAGCCAAAAGCAGCTTGTCTTCAGCTCGGTATCTGACAGGTCTTTTTCTTTTTTTTAGGTTAGATAATGGAACCATGCAGTGTGCCCCTGAGTTTGCACATAGCAGACCACACGAGGGGGTGATGCATGTGTGTTTTCAGTGATGCAGTTCTGTTGTCAGGCTTGACCTTTATTAGAGATTGAAGTCAATGTAAACGGGCTTGTAACACAATGAAGTGTCGCCTTCTTTTGCCTCCCAGCCGTGCGTTTTAATGGGAATCGGTGCATGTGTGTGATGTTAATGTATTGAACGTAATAAAAGCAAAGCCATGGTTACTTAGCGCTGATGGTGGAAACACGCTGGTATGCATTCTGCTCTCTGCTCAGATGAACATTCTGGAGAATGGTCGTGTGTTACTGCTACTATAGCTTCCATAATGGGGCCTTAATGAAGTGTAACAGGCCTCTGGTAGACCAGTGGACCATGGAGAGAACAGAACAGATGGGGGGGAATCTTGGCAGTTGCTTTGTCACATGATCGTCCAAAATGAAGGATGATGTAATAATAGAATATCAGGCCTCTTCATAAGAGAGCTTCATCGCATCTTGGCGTAGATTCTGTAGGTGTTTGGAAGTCTGCGGGGAGACACGACACAGCTCATCCACGAGGAATTCCATCGTTTGGTATTTTGCTGACGGAGGTGGAAAACCGCCACCATTTCAGATGTCGCTGCAGAATCTGCAGTATTTGTTCGGTCGGGCTGGGATCTGGTGACGGAGACGGCCGTGGCATATGGTTCGCGTCAGTTTCATTTTGCTGCAAACTGTTCGGTGACTGATCAGGCCCCGCGGAGCTGAGCGCTGACGTCCTAATGCACGACTCTCCCGCCGTGATGGAAATGCCTCGTTATCGGGCGAAAGCGATCGCCCGGGATGCACCCCGCACGGTAACGGAGCCCGCACGGAAACCTGTCGCCATGGCAAACAGGCGTTAAGGGCTGTAGGTTTGGGTTTGACTTTGGTGTGTGTCACACATGAGGTCATGCGTTAGCTGTGAACGTGGTGATGGATGACTCATTGACTGTGATTTCTCTCTCCATCCCTCACCAGATCACTGGCCGTGTTCTCTGCACCAATCCACATCCAAACCTGTATTTCTAAGGCTAAAAAAGGGGCTTATGGCATCATATCCCTCCCTGTGAAGCCTCTAAACCACTCTTACAATCTCAGTTAACACTGCTATCATCTTATCAACGGGGACTTAAAGAAACTCTGTCCGCATTGAATAGGAAAACCAGGGTTCAGATTGGGGGGGTCTGACCCCACTAATTAAGACTTGGACCCCCCCCCCAATAGAGGTAAAAAACAACAGTTCGGGGGGGGGGTCGAAACATTTATATATCCTATGCTTTATAGCCCTGGAGAAAAAGTTGACCCACCCGATTGTGATTGTGTAATTCGCACTCTGAGGAAAACAGCATGTCCCCATCGTAGTACAGGACCTCTTCACCTCTTTATAAATACCCGCCAACAGTAATTACAATTGCATTCATTTGTTGAAAATATTGATTGTTGATATTGACTGAAATATTGATCTTTACAGCCAAATGATTAAACCAACACACATGGAGTGTCACGGTTGAGAGGCATATGCCAGGGACTGTAAAGTTGACCCCATCTGTTACTATCTTTCATATCAAACTGACCTCCGAACCCACGAAAAACAGAGAGCCCCCCAGCTGTCTACCCACCGTCTTCAGACTGACTGAGATCTCTTCTCTTACAGTCACAGTAAAACCCAACCAAACATCTGAGCATGCCCAGTCCTCCATTAGTTACACCCTAAGCATGATGGGGGATTAATGGCTTTAATAACTGGGCGACTCACACACGTGTAGAAACGCCTGCTTTCCATAAACGCTCCTCTCTTTCAACGCGTCCCTCCATTGCTCCAGCTTTCCCCTTCCTTTGGCACTTACCTGTGGGTTTGAAGGTCTCGTTTGCAGGACTCTCTTGATTAGAGACAGTATTTTAGGCTCAGCTGATTAATGATCCTTTAAATATAGTAGAATGGCTGATTGTGATGATGTAATTGGCGTGTTTGAGGGTGTGTGTGTGTGCGTGTGTGTGTGGGTGTGTGTACGTGCTTAGTTGGCTACGTATGGTTGCACACTCGTGCATCTGTGTTTTTTGGTTGATGTGTGGAAGTACTGGTATGTGTCTGTATTTCTGTGCGTGTGTGTTGCTTCGTGTGCGATCGACTGTGAGGTATGCGCGTTCCTCTGCTGCCACAGTTTTCCTTGGAGAGAGTTGAAAGTATGGAATGATGCCCTGTGTTAATTACTCCCAGGTTCGGTGTCAGGCGGTTTTCCCTCTGACTCCTGGATGGCTCGGCAGGAAGGTAGAGGCTCGATCAGTGTGACTCAGAGGACACTCGCTCACACACACACACACACACACACTCACACACACACACACACATACACACACTCACACACACACACACACACACACACACACACACACACATACACACACTCACACACACACACACACACACACTCGCCTGCTGTGTCGTTCTAGCTGAGAATGGGCATAGTCAGACTATCATGTCATCGTAGCCAAAGGCTAATTGCCTTTACCTGCGTCACAGTGGGTTTATTTCACAGACTGTGCGTGTCTCGAAAAACGCATCAGGTGTGATTCGAAGCTAATCGCTTAGACAAAATGAATCCCACGTGCTCTCTCTAATTTTTTTGTTTTTCATTGTCTCTCGATTTTGTTGCCTCTCACTTTTGGAGAATTTCATCACCTCAGGAACTGTCTCTGTTACCTGGCTTCCTGTGAAGATGAATTGATTTTTGCTTCTGTGTTTCAGTGTAAACTTTTACAGCAGCAGGTTGTCATTGTCCTTGTTCATGAGGAACCCGTCTGACTGCAGCTGCTCTGTGTCTGCTAACAGACGTGTTGAGTGAAAGCTTTCCTAAAGCCTGAACGCTGATGTTTTCGGCCAGCTCTCCATCTGCTCCCCCACACCATTAAACCCCTGTTCTCTGTCTCTCTCTCTGTCTCTGTCTCTCTCTCTCTCTCTGTCTCTCTCTCTCTCTCTCTCTGTCTCTCTCTCTTCCATGGTCAACTCCGCTCCAGCCCAGAAAAATGACATTGCTGGCGTTTGCCTGAGGTTTAATCAGAAGTGCGGTTAGATGGTGGTTAAACATCTCAGTGCTAAGTGGGAAAACACACGCTTGACCTGAAGAACTGTGCTCCACGGCTGCAAACTGCAGGCCCTCACACTCACACTACCTCCGTGGATGTTTTCTTCATTAGAGAGAGAGCGAGAGAGAGAGAGAGAGGGAGAAGATGGGGTAGACCGGACTTTATCCTGTCAGTATTTCTCATATTAGTGATTATGCCAAAGGGTTTTAGTGAGAAATCTTGTGGAAAAATGGACAGACTAAAACAACATCTAAATCTGTTGCTTTATAATCTTGGCGTAGTCTCGTGAATAGGTGCATTCTGGTCCTTCAGGGCCTGATTTTGTCTAACAGCTGTGCAGATGAGAAATCTCTGTATGTCGTGTGAAGGGTTTAGAAGGCGTCTGTGTAAGTCTCTGTAATTTGTGTGAAAGGTGGAGAAGATGTCGGTTACAAAACTGTTGTGACGAATGATGAAACTCATATTATATAAAAAAAAAAAAACCTCTTATTTTCCATGTTTTCTGGCTCAGACTGGTTTTGAGTTTTACTCCAGACATTTCGTCCTCTAATCTGTCCTCTTCAGTTCTCTCCCTACTTGTGAGTCCTGTCATTTTGAAATGTGTGGAGTCACGGTGCTGGAACACCTACCAAAATGAAACGCTCGCCCGCTCAGCTGGAACAATCGATGATTTCTGCTCCTTTTGCCTGGAACAGATCTCTTGCTGCGGCCCAGCGCTGCCTCTCGCCTCAGAAAAACTTTCGAGAGCTCTTCAGTCGCGGAAGGACGGGCTGGGATACGCTCTCGGGACAGACGCGCGCATCTGGAAATGCTAAGCTAGCAGCCAGTTTTCCCGCCGTCCTGACCGGTCCCATTAAAGCCACTTTCTCTACTCAGTGTCGGGGCGGCGGACGGAGGCAGGTTAGAGCCGCGGGTTCTGCTGTCAGGTCGGCCGACCCGGCCGAGTCGTGAACGAGAGAGGAGAGAGAGAAAAGTGGAGTGGAGAGATAAAAAGAGGAGAATTTTGAGGGGATTTTGTTTCTAGGCTTGAGTCAGGCTTTCCGTTTTTCCTTTCGCGCTGAGTGACAGTGTAGACGCTTGCGCTGTTCTAAAAGCGAAAATGGAAAACAAGAGTTCTAGAGAGACGAGAAGAGTGTGTGAAGGAGTGTGTGTTATCATGAGTGAGCACAGGAAACAGAGATAAAGAGTGAGAAGAGAGAATGGGATAAGTGAACAAGAGAGACAGACGTGGAAAGAAAAGAAAGACAATGGGAAGAGAATTTGAGAAGAAAAAAAAAAGAAGAAAAAAGATGAATAGATGAAGATGTTTAGATGTTCCTGGTCCACCAGCCACTAATGCCACTGATGGCAGTGCAAAGCTCATCTTCCCCAAAGGTCTGGGATTCGCCTTTCTGTGGAGCCCCTCTGTTCCTATGTCTGCTCTCTCTCTCTCTCTCTCTCTCTCTCTCTCTCTACCTCCTCCATCCCTCTGATCTAATGGGCAGTCTTAAGTAAGAGCCCCTCCTAATGAGAACCTACATATTTCATATCAACTTCTTTTTCATCTTTAATATTTCAGCGATACAATGATTGATCCTTAGGCCAAAAATAGAAGCTTGCTTTGTGAAGGAATCTTTTATCTGACCTCTGTTTTTATGTGTGTGTGTGTGTGTGTGTGTGTGTGTGTGTGTGTGTGTGTGTGTGCGTGCGTGTGTGTGTATGTGTGTGTGTCCCAGACTGCTTTTGAATTCTCAGAGCCAGCAGGAGTCATGCTTTTCTGGTTTTTCACTGTGTAGAATGACTTTCTACTGCCAGATCACATCTGCCTTCAAGACTGGTGCCTCATGGCCGTAAACACATACACACACACACACCACACACACACACACACACACACACACACACACACACACACCACACACACACACACACACACACACACTTCTTCAGAGATACTGCTCTGAGATCTGTATGCAGTACTCTGTCAGTTCAGGAATCTTATTTGATACTGTTCTGAGATCAGTATTCTGTAATAATCTACCGTTCGGCTGAGAATGTCTTCCGAGTGGATTGGAAGATACTGATGTCTTTTTCAAATCGCAGTTTCATTTTTGTGTGAAATCAACCAAGTGTAGAAACGTAGTGATAATTATAGACACGATTTGAAGCGAAGGTATACGCTCATATTTAAAGAGTGGATCACTGATGCATTGTTTACACGGGCAGCAGAACATTCAGCAGCGTTTTTTTGTACAGATGTTGGAATTGGCTCTTTGTCACGGTGTTGTTACCATGGTAATTTAGGATCTGCTGGTGGTATGAAGGCTAATTTATAAATAAAGTTAAAAACACCAGTGAACACGTCGTAATACCAAAAAAACGACACCAGTTTGACATTTCTGGAGAGTTGCTGGGGGGGGGGGGGCATGTTTGAGCCTTGACACTGTAAAGAGACGAGAGCCGGCTTGGTTTGCAACAGCCACAGAGATGAGGCACAGTGTCTCGGAAACTCAAATACGCAGCACGTGAACAATCATCCAGTGTTTGTCTTTCTATCACGTCTGAAGTATAAATCAGGCTTAGGTGTCGTGCACAGCTCTGGATGTAAAGTAGCAGCAAATCCCTCCCCAAAGCCCATGGCAAAAACCCACCACACTAAACACATTCCAAATGAAATCAATCCACCTTGTCGGTCAGTGAGATGAGTTTTAATTTGCGTATGAATAGAATAATTTACGTCGCACGTCTGTTCGATCTGAACTCATCTCTCGATGGTTGCTCCAGATAACCGTGTCTGCCGAAAGAACGAGCCTGCAGTTATAAGCTGAATTTCTTCCTAAGGGAGCTGCGGAAGCCTTCCCTGTGTTAGCCAGGCCTGGTAGACAGGCGTGTTTAAAGTGCTCAGCAGGTGGAACCATAATGTCATAAAAGCTCATTAACACCTCGTCTCAACCACACAGTCGACTCGCGTTGAGTTCTCTCTCCCGACGGGGCCGCGGCAAACCTGTCTCTCTCACAGACTAAAAGGTATTTAGGGCTGGAGTGGGAAGGGTAGCAACTCAGCAACCACAGGGTCATGGGTTCCAACCCCCTAAATTTGACCGTCCACCACCGTTCCCCTGAACGGAGTTGCTTAAGCCCAAGGATTGCTCCACCGATGAGTGACCTCTTGTGTAGGAATGCAATATTTTAACTTGCTCTGGTTCAGGTTTCCATCTCGCTGAATAAAACAAAGTTCTAAGAGACAAAAATGAGCTGTTTGTATTGGGCTATAAATATGTATTTACGTGGAATATGACGCAGAAAATGCTACATCCTGTTTCCTTTTTAGGATTCCCGACATGTGTTTAGCTCTATATTTTTACTGAGTTCTTCACAGCCTGCACCTCCTGAATGCTTTCATGAGTCACCCGTATAGCAGATTTCCTAATCGTGCGGCATGGAGTAATCATCTCCGTTTATATTTCAGACTATTGAGTACCTGTGCTTTTTCAGCAGTGGCTGATTGGGATGATGGACAGTCTGGTGGGCACTGGGTTTATAGAGGCAGTCAGAGATCTCCCCTGCTGCTTTAATGGGAGCAACTGTGTCCCTGACAGCATGCATGTCCACACAGAAAATACTGTTACATACTATATATATGTGTGTGTGTGTGTGTGTGTGTGTGTGTGTGTGTGTGTTTGTATGTGTATGTGTGTGTGTGTGTGTGTGTGTATATATATATATATATGGAACAAGATTTAGGGATGTATATATATAGATACACCGGACTGGAAAGAGCGGGAACCCGGTATATGGTATATACATACATACATGTGCGTATTTGTGTGTGTGTGTGTGTGTGTGTGTGTGTGTGTGTGTGTGTGTGTGTGTGTGTATAAAAAATTTTGTCTAAAATATCTTGATCTTGTGGTTCCTGTGAGCCTCTGTGATGGTCTGTCATTAATGTTTAGTTTTAGTTGGTGTAATAGGTCTCCTCGATATTTAACTGGTGTGTTTTGACAGCCCAGTAATTATCCTGTCTCTCGCTCTCAACAAGGCAGTCCACACATGTCTCACATCATCTCCACTCTTCATCTTTTTACTTCTCTCTCTCTCTCTCTCTCTCTCTCTCTCTCTCCTCAGGGCCTGTTTGTTTGTTTGTTTGTTGTAAGACAAGCAGTGTCTCACTGATGCTTAACACAAACTGCTTCACTAATGCTTAACACAAACTGCATCATTTCCAAATCTCATACTCATTTTCCGTGTGGGTTTTCGTCAGTAGTGTTGATGGTGAGGGGCAGAGTGACTGCTCTCTCTCTGCTCACACACTAAAGGATGACTTAAAGAAGCTGTTGGCTGGCTGGCTGCGGTGGAGAAGGATTGCGTGATGAAAAAGGGTGAGAGTAATTGTGGGAAAGGGAGAGAGTGTTTTGTGTGAGGTCAGGCTGGTTAGGGGGGGTTGGAGGGGGCGGGGGGTGACATCATAGCGAGCTGGTAATGAGGACACTCTGATAGTGGTTTCCTGCAGGAGAAAGTACGCAACGATGCATTCCTGAGCTGACGTCAACTGGGTAGACCGGTCATACTGGTTTGACTGGTTGGACTGGTCAAACTGATGAGATTGATCTTACTGGTCTGACTGGTTAGATTGGTCAGACCGGTCATAGTGGTCTTATTGATCAGAGTGGTCAGACTTGTCTCACTGGTTAGACTGGGTACATTGGTCAGACTGGTTACACTGGTCAGACTGTTCATACTGGTCTTACTGGCGTTATTGGTCAGACTGATCAGGACTGATTTCCTCTCAGGTGGTGTTAGCTGGTGAGGTCTGCCGGTGTAAGTCAAGGTTATTTTCTCTCTGATAGGGACACACAGCATATACTGAACGCTGCAGTAAAATATTCATTTCCATTAAGGTTAGATGGAACAGTTTGCACAGGAGTCCAAATTTGATATTAAAAATTCATTGAGATGGTTTAAAGAGGGATTATTTGTAATCTTTCCTGGGTGGCTCACAGCAGCAGTGGTCTGGCTATAAGAGCACAGGCGACGAGGTAGGAGAGCATTTTGTTTTGTTTTAGTTCAGAGTGCTTTTCTGTGTGTGTGCGTGTGTGTGTGTATGTGTGTGTGTGTGTGTGATATCTGGCTACATATCAAGCCTAGCTGCAGGGAACAGGCAGGCATTTTTCAGCCTGGCTGGTTTTAGCCAAAATCAATCCACACCTGAATATTACACTGTAGTGTCCACTGCCTCTCTCTCTCTCTCTTTCTCTCTCTCTCTCTCTCTCTCTTTCTTTCTTTCTTTCTCTCTCTCTTTCACTCTCTTCATTTCTCTCTCTCTTTCTCTCTCTCTGTCTCTTTCACTCTCTCTTTCACTCTCTCTTTCACTCTCTCTCTCTCTCTCTCTCTCACTGACTCACTGTCATTGCACAACAGTGATTCGTGGCATGTCATTGACTTGTGGCACACACACACACACACACACACACACACACACACCTGTTGCAGAGTGAGGGTGGAGTTGTAACCCCTTAAATGTTTGGTGATCCGCCCATGATAATAAATCCACCTTTTCCTTTCATTAAAAACGCTACTTTCCTCTCTTTAGTCTTCTGACCCAAAATTAATCTCTTAAACTACTCCATTCTTTCAGTTATGTCAAACCAGATTTCAGATTAATCAAAATCCAATTATATTTTATGTAAACTCATAAAATATACTTGGATATCATCATCAGCTGCGCTGAAATGGACATTTAAATGACGTAGAGAAAAATGTACTTTCACTGCATAATCAGTGATTTGTGGCATTGTCTTCACACACACACACACACACACACACACACACACAACACACACACACACACACACACACACACACACACACACACGCAGACTATAACTAATGCATATTTGCAGTGTGTGTGTGCTCTTTCTGTTCGATTAGTTTAATCCACAGAATCCAAACCATCAGGCGGTGTGTCTGATGGGAAACTGGTCCAGTCAGCAGCAGCGATGCCAATAGGTTCCAAGGCTTTTCCTTGACACCCAGTCCCTGTAGCGCCACGGTCTGCGTCTGTGCGCACAGGCTCCCTGACACACGAGCGGACCTGTGTGAAAGATAAATGCTACCGTTGGCAGACGCGGGACGGAAATTCCTGGGCTCTTTTTCCCTGCTCTCTCTGCACACTCTGTGCTTGACATTTCTGATTCTGTTACTGCTATTCAAACAGACAAAATGCCTTCTCTCTCTCGCCTCTTCTCTCCTTTCTCTCCTCTGGCTTTTAATCTTCACCTCCTTTCTGTTCTGTTCGTTTCTCCTTTCATTTTCGTTTCTTCACTCTTTCAGTTCTCAATGCTCTTCTTCTCTTCTCTCTTCTCCTCTCCTCTCCCCTCCTCTCCTCTCCTCTCTTCTCTTCTCTTCTCTTCTCTTCTCTTCTCTTCTCTTCTCTCCTGTCCTCTCCTCTCCTCTCTTCTCTTCTCTTCTCTTCTCTTCTCTTCTCTTCTCTTCTCTTCTCTTCTCTTCTCTTCTCTCCTCTTCTCTCCCCTCCTCTCCTCTCCTCTCTTCTCTTCTCTTCTCTTCTCTTCTCTTCTCTTCTCTCCTGTCCTCTCCTCTCCTCTCTTCTCTTCTCTTCTCTTCTCTTCTCTTCTCTTCTCTTCTCTTCTCTTCTCTTCTCTTCTCTTCTCTTCTCTCCTCTTCTCTTCTCTTCTCTTCTGCGTTACTTTCCTCCCTGTCCTTTGGATGGTTCTCGGTCTGTCTTTCTCAGATTGTAAGTCTGAAACGGCCTGGCTGCCCACAGTGGCAGCAGCACTCTGCCTCTGTGCTGGTTTGTGTGGTTACATTAGCAGCACAGTGAAAACAAACACGGGCCAGAGTCGACCCAAGCCAAGCCCATAGAGCAGACACTGAATCAAGCCAACAGACAACAGCCAACAGGCAGCACGCAGCATGCTCTCCTCCAAAAACCAGCTTTAAGGAACACTCTTCCAGGCTGTAATACATTATGTTTCACTGTGAGAAAAAATAGATAAATAAATACATAAATACATAAATAAACGGATCATCCACCCAGTGCTTACTCTGTCATCCAGAACATTTTAGCACATTTTTGGCTTTTGTAAGTGTGAACACATACAGCTCTTAGCGGTCGTGTGGGAGTACCGGCCGCCGCCAGACGCCTCACTCTGATGTGAGATGACGTCCGGAAACAGAGACGGGGAAACAGTGAGGTGTTTTAGATGATGGGGGGACAGGGCTGAAACAGGAAGCTATTGGTGATATAGACACACACACACACACACACATATATATATGTGTGTGTGTGTGTGTGTGTGTGTGTGTATAATACAGATATATATATATAAACACTTTCCCACATACTGGGGACTAAACCCCAGTTGTGCTAAGACACTGGAGCCTCAGTCTCTCCACAGTGTTTCATTATCTCCTGTTTCCCATTCAGACTCTACATCTGTTTTAATGACATCAATAGACCAGCCAGTCTTTTTCTCAGCTCTAATATCAGAGTGTGTTCCCATAGAATCATATACACCTGGCCAGTCACTGCATACAAGATATAATTTACACACACACACACACACACACACACACACACACACACACTCACACACACACACACACACACACACACACACACTCACACACACACACACACACACACACACACACACACAAAAGGTGTTCAACCCAAATGGGCGCAAAATGAAAGGTTTTAATTGGATATCATTTTCTGTGTAATTTGAGTGATTAACTAGGCAGAACAAACCCTGGAATCTCAAAAAAAAAAAAAAGAAAAAAAAGAAAAAAAACCCAGAGAGTATCTCTCTCCTGCTACTTTAGATTCAGGTATTCAGATTGAATGTGGAGTTTAATCACCAGCCAGGCCAGGGGGAAATGTTCTGTCTTAAGCAGGTAGCTGCGGTAGGCACTGAATCTTCCTCAGTCAAATGAGCGTTACCCCCCCAGACAGGTGGCTGGGTAGCAGAACCAGACGTACCTGTTTGAACGACTGAGTGAGAACTGCCCCCGGGCTGGTGAGTTTATGAGGGAATTTTCTTCAGAGAAGTGGCGATAGATGACAACAGAGAAAAAAAAAAAAGAGAGATGTGAGACTGGACAGAGACAGCATTAAAGAGGAGCTGATGATATGAACTTAGAAGAACGACTATGAGCGTTGAGAGATGGAAAAAAAACAATAAAGAACCAGAGAAATTGAGGGAAGCAGAAAATGAATAATCTGGTCATCTTTAAATCATAGATATGTCAGTGTCAAATGAACTCTGACAGTGTTAATATGATCTGACATTCAACAGACACAGACCGTATTGAATCTCTCAGACCTTATTTCTCTCTTTCGTAGTAAGTTTAACACCGATGAATTTAACTGTGATTTACTGTTTGCTGGAGTGTCATCCTCAGTAAGGACTTCATGAAATCCAGTGTTACTCCAGTGGACAGCTCTATCTCATTGAAGAGCCCTCTCTCTCTCTCTCTCTCTCTCTCTCTCTCTCTCTCTCTCCCTGTACGTACTTTTACAAACACAGGCCTTGCTTTCGACCCTCTGCTCCAGCAGTTTGACCAGGGGGATTTGCTGGTCAGAGCTGTATAAATGCGTGTGAAGCCTGAGGGTTTTGATGGGCTTTCGCTCTCTCAGAGACAGGATTTTACACACTGAATGAAGGGAATTAGTGGCTTTTGGGAGCTACCAGGCTGCCGTTGATGAGCCGTTCGATAGTTTAATCCTGTTTAGTGCTGCTTTTGTGCAGAAGACAGTACACGGCACATACCACCAGTGCAAATTAGCCCTGAGAATCATGTAAGTGCCAGAGTTTTCTGGAAGCTTCTGGGTCTACGCTGCAGCATGTTAAAATATCCTCTCGTTTAGTCGATAGCCATCTAATGAAACCCTTTGACTGATAACAAGTCAACAGAGTCAATGGTAGTTAGCCGTTTTTTCGTCTGCTATTTGATTGAGACTTAGATGAAGGTGGTATAACTGGAGACAAATTCTCACTCACCTGTAGGACTAACTGTTGTGTCTGGTTCCAGTATCGTGCGGTTTTGACACAGCTATGCTTTTATGTGTATGTATATGGAAGACTGTTCTCTGTCCTGGTGTGTTGCCATGGTTTTGTTCAGGTTAAAGAGCTTTTTTTGAGCTATCATGGGACACACTGGAACATGTAGCTAGAGACATGCAGACAAACACACACACACACACATACACACACACACACGAAAAAAGAATGCTGAGCACGTGTTTGTGTGTGTGTGTGTGTGTGTGTGTGTGTGTTTGTCTGTGTATGTTTGCAGTGATGCATACAGACAGTGGGGGGAAGACCTGGTCTCTTATGTCTGTGTGTAAATAAGCACTCTCCGGGGTCTCCCTGCGTACAGAGTGTACGGCACGGGGGGGGGGGGGGGGGGGTATTGTGTTGTGTGATTAATTAACTAATTAACGATGTGATTAATGAGCTCTAGTGGACAAGGCCAACAGGTGGGCGGCTGCTGACCACACCTGTCCCGGGTGACACTCTTTCATTCTCCCCTTCTCCTCTGTTCTGTCTCTCTGCTCACGCTGAGAAGCCGAGATCCATGTCCCCACGGCGGGGATATGAGCGGCCTGGCGGGGGGAGCTGGTGGTGGGCTTGTGCAGGGTGGATCTGGGGGCTTTAAGGGAAACACTAATGAAATGGCTGTACAATCGTAATGAATGGAGGTTCTGGAGGAGACGTTCCATCCCCTTTTCATCTCCACAAAGCCCCTGTGCAAAGCACCTGTCAGAGACAGGCAAGAGCATTTATCAAGCATGAGTGCACAGAGAGCACCCTACAGACAACACACACACACACACACACGCACACACACACATCTGCATCAGTAATGTGTGTGTGTGTGTGTAAGTGGATCTGAGTGAGTAAAATGTATGTGTGTGTGTGTGTGTGTGTGTATGTTGCTGAATGTGAATAAATTGTGTGTAAACAGATGTGAACACACCCAGAGACAATAATCCAGTATATCAGAAACTATACTGTGTAAATCAAGTAGATTGGATGTTCACCTGGTGATGTTTTGACCTTGTGTGTGGATTAAGAATATTCCATATGGATTATAATCTCCAGTCATTCGTCTTTTCATATTTTTATATAAAAATCCTCAGTGACCACAGACATGTGCATCACATTCGGGTCATTCTTACTCTGTTTATTCTCTAACATTAATAATCTATATTCCCTCAAACCATAACACACTGTGTTCCCACATGGTTCCTCATGCTTTAACAGGTGTTTCCATGGGGTCATTCTCCACACACACACTGGTTCAACTGTTTGATCAGTGTTGGGCAGGTAACGGGCTATTTTATGCAAACACCAATTGCGTGGGTTTGCGAAACATCAAGCCGGCCAGTTCCAGAAGAATTCAGATCCAGTTACCGAAGAGATTTTTATGGTCGTCTTCCTCTTCTTCAAAAAAAGAAAAAAAGAAAAGAAAAGAGAATAAAATCTAATCGTGCTAAGCCAACACTATTAAATATTAAAAGCCATTACCCCTCAGTGCTGTGTGAACCCAGAGCTGTAATTTGACTTTTTTTGTGGTTCCTCTGAGGTAACCTCCCGCACTCTTTTCACACTAATAACAAAAGCTTCACACATTTTAGAGGACCTACTTAGTCTGTGCATGTGTGCATCTGAGAGAGAGAGAGAGAGATAGAGAGAGAGAAAGGGAGAGAAGGTAAAGAATGAGAGAGAGAACCAGAAGAAAACTGAGACAACATAATCAAGTTTTTCAGTTGTGAGTATATTTAGGCATGGTGCTATATTTGTCTGTATCTGTCAGTTGTGAGTATATTTAGGCATGGTGCTATGTTTGTCTGTATCTGTCAGTTGTGAGTATATTTAGGCATGGTGCTATGTTTGTCTGTATCTGTCAGTTGTGAGTATATTTAGGCATGGTGCTATATTTGTCTGTATCTGTCAGTTGTGAGTATATTTAGGCATGGTGCTATGTTTGTCTGTATCTGTCAGTTGTGAGTATATTTAGGCATGGTGCTATATTTGTCTGTATCTGTCTCTATGTGTGTTGCTTGTCTGGGTAAATAGACAGTAGGCCACTCAGCGATGTGGGCGGGGTTAAATACAAGGCCATAAATTACCCTCCCTAATTAACTTTGCCTGTATGCAGCTGTACTGTTTGTGAATTATGACTGGTTTTATAATACAGCAAAATGTAACCCTCTGTGAGCCATGGTCCTGGTCCTTTCGCCGCTGAATCTGGGGAGAATTTAACTCGCTGTAAAAAGCTTTAGGCTGTTTTAGAGAGAGCTTTAACGCTCAGAGGGATGACATTTTGAGCGGATTGTTTTATCTTTTGACTGTCCTCGGTCATCCACAGGGTAATATTTAATACCGCTCTGTCCCCACCAGACTGGCTGTTGAGTGGGACTCTTCATGGTGTGGCTTAGCCCCTGCTGCATTCTCTGGAGCCTTACGTTTACACTGGCCACGGTGGCGGCCCGACTCTGCTTATCTGTTCATTGTGGAAGCGTCTGGTCGGAGCGGGGAGCAGAGGCATGCTGGCCGTAAAAGCCCCTCACCTGTGGACTGGGGGGATTAAATGCCCCTGCTCCAGTAAAGAGGTGATTGGACCGTAGGAGGATGTTACAGTCACCTGCGGGGTGAAGGGCAACCGGGACACTTTTTCATTCTTTTTCATCACACGCTCTTTTACATGCACACACACACACGCACATGCACATGGACACACACACAGACACACACACAGACACACAGACACACACACACACACACACACACACACACACACACACACACACACACAGCGTCTCTGTGTTTAGGTGATAACACTCATTAAACAGAACACATCTATTTGATTATCTTCTCTAATCCTTTGACATGTTCAGGATTAAGAGTAGTTTTACTGAAGTCAGAGATTATGTCTGTATACACACACACACACACACACAGGAGGATGACTCCTGAAGAGTTGAGAAAGGGGCTTTAGATCCTGGGGTCCTGTCACCTGCCTGGCACAGCCTTAGACGTAAACTCAGTACAGATAAGAACACGAGATCACACAGAGAGGCTGTGTGTGTAAGCGTACGATGCAGAGATGGTGGAGAGCGCGTCAGAAGGGTTTAATAGCAGTGCTTTAGCCCGGCATGACAACGTCAGATGGGACACTGCAGTTACTGGATGTTATTTTCAAGGGGATGGTGAATATGGCAGAGGTTTTGAAGAAGAGAGAGAGAGAGGGAGACAGAGAGAGAGAGAGAGAGAGAGAGAGAGAGAGATGGAGGCGATACAGAGGGAAGAAAAAAAAGAGAGTGAAAGGTTTGTTGAAATGGAAAATGAAATGGGGAGTGGTGGGGGGGGCATCCTGCTGTCAGTGGGTGTTGAAATGTAGACCAGATGTGTCCGTTCCACCATATGATTTTACAAGAGATTTATTTTACCATTGGATTAGAATGAGGGCAAAAACAACGTGTTTTTTTTGTGACTGGTTTCGGTGTGTGTGTGTGTGTGTGTGTGTGTGTGTTTGTGGGTTTGTCAGAGATGGCCCTATCTGTCCACTGCAGTGTTAAATGTATTCAGTCAAAGCTCTATTCACTTAGTCTGGTCTCTTTAACACTGGCATGTTAGGGAGGCCATCTCATGTGTTTGAAAATTGGCCGTCGGTGATGATAATGAATCAGAGATTCAGTGAAGGAGGGACACAAAGCTCACATAAAACTCAAAGTCCTATTTTTAGAGACACAAAATAAATACATTCTCCTGTTATCCCCCCCTCCATCCCAAAACTGAGGAACAGAAAACGGAATACAACCTGCCAGCGTCTGTGATATGTCAGTTATGATTTGCAGTCGTTCTGTTATTGTGTTACCTCTACTGTGTCAACGTAACAACACCGCATCATAAACCAGTCAGTGACCTGGCATGTGGTAAAACTGCATCCACAGAGTTTTAACCGAAGGCTTTCGTGAGATGTGGATGGCGAGCAGTCGTCAAGGACGACGAGTCAACCGCCGCCACGAAATCTGTGTGTAACCGTGGCCCACTGCAGGAAGCTCTAGGTGTCAAACTGGTTTCCTGTTAGCAGACACCAGCCCAGACGCTCTCTGTTCGCGTTTCTTCACCGTCGCTGGTAAAACTTTAATGGCTCGAATCTGTGGGAACAGACAAAACAAACAGCGGCGTTGATAAGGCAGAGTAATGTCGTTTATCCACGTCTAGGCTTTAGCTGACGCTTATTTTGAGCTTAGAGCTCTCGTCTTGACTCAAACCAGACACCTTTTAAAGGACAGACAAAGTAAAGGCCTGTTAAATGTTCATCTTTAACAGTGGCGTGATAAAACATGAAATGAGCCCTTGGTGTGTTTTTTAAAAGCACTTTAGTGTTTGTGACAGTATTGTTGTGTAGTACTTGGAGAACTGGTTTCTATAATGTTTGCTCTGAGAGATTTTTGAGCGTGTGTCTTTGATGTGGAGAAGCGTTGTTTGTGTTTGCTCTGTATTAGTGAGTGTGGACTCTTCATTGTTCTCTGTGTTTGTATTTGGGATACGCCATGTCCGCCTCTCTGTGTTTTTACGGCTGTGTTGTGATCTCTCCCTGTGCTATAACATTCATCCTGTGCCGCACACAGAGCTCCAGGCACACAGAATCGATCCAGTTTCACATTAAAGGAACAGACTGGTTTTGATCCAGTGTCGTGGCCGTGCAGGGTGCGATGCCAGTAAAGTTATGAGCGGACAAAATTTCAGTCTGCTTTTATTATGAATGCTTCGTGAGGTTTCTTTTCAACATGAGTGGAGCATTTTTGTTCTTTTGGAACACCTGTTTTAAAATAAGTTTGTCTTCTGCTCTTATTCCCTCTCTCCGTCTCTCTCTGCCTCTGTGTGTGTGTGTGTGTGTGTGTATGTGTTGACTATAATCCCATAGCCTTGCTCTGCACTGTCTTGGCCCTGCGTTCCTCCCTGGTGTGTAGGCCAAGAGTAATTCATTTGGCTGGCTGTGATATATAACTCTACTCTGAGAGCCAAAGAGCTCTCTGCCGGTCAGCTGTAGCGCTCCGTCGTGTCTTTCAGGTCACTCTTGTCACACGCTGCCAAAAAAAAACCCAAAAAAAAAAAACAACAACAAAAAAACGGACTCACCAAAAACGCGACTCTTTCTTTTAAAACCTGTTTTAATTCACTGCTGCCTCATCACAGATCTATCTGTGTAACAGAACCCTCATGCAGAGTTTGGAATGGCTACACCACAAAGTGTGAGAGAGAGTGAGTAATTGGTCTTTCTGACGTTGCCATAAACTGTAATAAGCACGCTCATCGAGTGTTTATCGCTGGGCTTCTTTATTACCGCGTATTAAATCACTTATGTGGGTTAGTTATGGTGCATATAAATGGTTTTGGTGGCGGCCAATCTCGCCTGGGTAGACAATAGTCGGCATACGGCGGGCCTAACCGGTCTCTCACTCAAGAGTGTCCTCGCTGTGCACTTTGACCTCTGACCTCCTGCCAGCTCCACACACCTGGATTTAACGCCAGACGACCTCACCTTCACCCCAGCTGGCCTTTGAACTCCTCTCTCTCTCAGGTTTCTGATGGGCACTCAGAGGCTCTTTTGCTCTGCCTGGTAGCCTGGTAAAACGGGCATATAAAGCAGCATGCCGACCGCTTTAACAAGAGCTCAGAGTGGGAGCTCTGTGCCCGTTAAAGCGTGTGAGAGAGAGAGAGTGTGTGTGAGTGTGTGTGTGTGAATATGTACATGTATACATATTTGAGTGAGTGAATGTGTGTGTGTGTGAGTGTGAGTGTGGAGAGTGTGTGTATTTTTGTGTGTGTGTGTGTGTGTGTGTGCATGCGTGTGTGTGTGAATATGTATGTGTATACATATGTGTATTTGAGTGAGTGGATGTGTGTGTGTGTGTGTGTGTGTGTGTGAATATGTATGTGTATACATATGTGTATTTGAGTGAGTGGATGTGTGTGTGTGTGTGTGTGTGTGTATGTATGTGAGTGTGTGTGTGTGTGTGTGTGTGTGTGTGTGTGTGTGCGTGTGTGTGTGTGTGTGTGTGTGTATGTATGTGAGTGTGTGTGTGTGTGTGTGTGTGTGTGTGTGCGCATGAGTGTGTGTGTGTGTGTGTGTGTGTGTGTGTGTGTATGTGTGCATCCGGGCTGGGTCGGGCAGGGTCCAGGTCTTGCTCTGGTTATAGGATAACAGCGGAGCGGTTGGTGGAATGCCTTCCAGATGCAGGGGTTTCTTAAAAGACTTTGGCAGGCAGTGTGGGCCCGGCAAAGGGAGGCCATATGTCCCGGAAGGTCAGAGGTTGTAGACCGTCACCTTTCCGGCGCCCATCACCCGTAAATCTGACTGGGCAGGAGGGATTAGCCCCAGGTAGGTGTCAGAGGTCACTGGTTTTATTCATACGCTAGCCTTGTTTAAGTAAATATTAAAGAGGAATAAACTCCTTTAAGATTTCAAAAACCTCTCCAAAATAAAACAGCGCAAGCATAGTTAACTATTAAAAATGAGTCATGTTGTTTTTGTAAACATGGATGAAAATCAAAGGGCAAGAGGACATTTTTGTTAATTTGTGGAAAAAGAGAAATTCTACAAATGCATAAGACTTCTATTGGCATCAGGTAAGACAGTGGTCAACACAGTGCTAAAGAATCAGGTCTTCCTGAGTGCGCGTGTGTGTCTTGTCTCTCCACACTCCTGCCGTCAGACTTATAGTATCAGCGAGGGAAGAAACTGCTGATAGATCAATTAGCCTAAGCCATTACCAGGGCAGATGTGACTGCAGCGAGTGGTGTTTAGGTTAATCACATAATTTAGCCAGACAGCTCAGCAATGTCCCAAAAGCAGGACAAATAATAAGACTGAGAGAGAAGATCTTCTGCCTTTTCCTATGTCTGTCCCACACCTAAGGTTCACGGACAGGTCAGGGCAAAACTGGATGTTTGTTAGAGAGAGAGAGAGAGAGAGAGAGAGAGAGAGAGAAGACTGATGGGGTTATCTTTGTGTATAAGAGGACAAATCTGAGATTGAAGTTCTGCGTCTCGAGCAATCGACTGCGCTGGTGAAAAATGACGGATTTGTTGAGATTTATAGTGGTGGGTAACATGCTAAAATGGCTGTGGGCCTCCCCAAGAGCATCATGAAACAGGGAAAATAGAAAAGAGATGGCTGCTTTGACTCAGCGCGCACGTCCCAGGCGTCGTCATAAACACTGACTGACTGATTCCACGACTTATGAAACTGTCAATACGTCCTGACTGAGCTCGGTCCACTGCTGTAGGTCTCGAGCGTAGAGACACGTCAAAGAACTTCATTCTCCGTGTCGTTAACATTTCCATTGACCGTTTTAGATTTCTCTCTCTCTCTCTGCCCCGGTCTCTTTACCCCTCACGTTCAATGTCGCTGCCATTCTTCCCCACGTTCTTACATTTCAAAAACGGTCTAATGCATGTGCCATTGTGTGTGGTGTTTGTAAACCTGAGGCTGCAGGTGAATGGTTTTCTGTCCGGTCCGTGCCGAGCGGAGCTGGCCGGCTGCGCATTGTCACAGTGCACGGTAGCAGTGGTCAGACCAGCTCGACATATTCAAATCATTTTGCAAAGTCCTGTGTTTTGTCCTGTGTTTCCCTCGAAACATCCCGTGCAAAAACCGTTTGTAACAAATAAGACAACTACGCTACATTATTACAACCTAATCAGTAGGTTTAGGTGCAAATCTTACATTTTTCAGGCTTTTGTGAGTGTGAATATTGGCTTTCTAATGAAACCCTACTGCGCATCCTATCATGGGTTTACAGAAAATAAACATTTAAACATAATAATACGAGTATAGCTAATACTCGGATTAAGGCAAGGCAAGGCAAGTTTATTTATATAGCACATTTCAGACACAAGGCCATTCAATGTGCTCCACACAGGCCTATAAAACATTAGACAAAGAGTACAAACTAAGATAATTAAAAGCAAAAATAAAGAGATAATACAGTATATGCGGGGAAAAAGGAACAAAGAATTAAAATTGAGAGGTAAGAACACACATAAAAGGAATACAGGCCAGGCAGTGCAGAACAAAAACAGCAGAGAAAAAAAAAATAATAAAAAGTAAAATAAGTAAAAACAAATAAAAGGTGATAATACAGTGTATAAGGGGGAATAAAAAAGAGTTAAAATGGACAAATAAGAGAATACATAAAAAAGATATAAGTCAAGGGGTATAGGCAGTATAAGACTGATTAAGATGTTTACATGCTTGCCAAAATAGTACTTTCATGGTTTACCCCATCTATATTTAAGCAATTGCTTGCTCGATTGAGCAGTGAGTTTCCCTCGCTTAAGAGTGACTCAGACGCGTAAGATTTCAAACATGATGTGCGCAATACAAACGTTAACACAGAAAACATGTCCGTGTTTAAATGTTTAAATTCCTAAAATAAAACAAGAAATATTTGACTAATCCACATATGCCATCGCTGTTTTGTGTTTGCTCTGGTAATTTGTCTGAGCATGTTAAAATAATCGTTTTCCTCGCACGTAACAAAATCACGTATTGCCTTAGTCATTGCAGCGAAATCTCATTAAACGTGACCAACTGACAATCGCGTGGCCTGAAACGCTCGCTAATAACACAAAAGAATTTTTTTTTTTCCACAGACAGAGACTTTCGTCTCCAATCAAATACTGACAATAATGAAAGTATTCTGTTCGGCATTATACTGGAGTAATCCACATATTTGTTTTACCCGGATTGGGAGCGTAATTGCGGTAAAATAAAGTAAAGCATTACGTAACATTAGCTTTGCTAAACAAATATAAAAGAGTCTGCGACCCTCCAGTGACCCGGTATGTAATCACTGAGGTAATTATCTCTGTAACGTGCACCGAGAGTTCTGTTGTGTGGCCTAAACTGAATTTACGGTGACGTTATAAGGAAGAAGTGCTCCAAGGAGCTTCGGTCTGCGTAGTTCTCTAGTTCTCTGAATCGCATCAGTCTTAAATAGAAATCACTCGGTCGGCTAGTTAAACTAATCCTGTTTACGGAACACACAGAGGTCTTAAGGCCATCTCCCAGTGTCTTGTTCTCCGTGTCTGTGTGGCCACACAAAAGGGTACTGGGATCAGCCACATTGTTTAATTCTATATCCGTGTCTTCGATGAGAGACCGAATGTGCACGCTGCAGTGTCCCTCCACCCAGAAGAGTTACATTCATTTGACTGTGAAGGATAAGAATGTATATGGAAGATCAGTGCTTTTTGGGGTTTGCAATCTTGCAGCGGACCCTGTTTTTCGTAGAAACAGATTGAACCTTATTCTTGTGTGTGTGTGTGTGTGTGTGTGTGTTTGTGTGTGTGTGAATGTTTCTGTTAGAGTGTGTCATCTGATCTGTCTGTGGATGATTTTATGTGCCTGTGTGCCTCTGTGTGTGTGTGTGTGTGTGTGTGTGTAGAGAGAGAGAGAGAGAGAGAGAGACTTTGTGTCAGTGTGGGGAGGCTGGTGATGAGGAGGAGTGTGATTCTGTGCAGACGTCCAGACGCTCGTCTCAGGATGGATGGAACCATTTGCTGGGATCCAGACACGAGACTGCAGAGATTCCATTACGTAGCGCTTGTGTCTTTCAGCACAACAACATGAGGGCTTGCAGCTTCCCAACGTCAAACAAACCTGAACGGGACTGTCAAACTAGGTTCACTTACACCCCTCTGCCTGCCACATGTGCCCCCCCCCCCCCCCCCCCCCCGGCTGTCGTTTTGCCACTGTACCACTGCCCAGGTGCAGACAAAACCACAATGAAAAATGAGTGACATAATTTCATCTGTTCAGGTTGAGATCGCTTTCTGATCCAAGCCAGATTTCAAACTACCAGCACAAGTGCGAAAAGACAACTTAGGCTGAGGACAAAGACCAGGGACTGCAGAAGGAAACAGGATTCGACATATCTTCCTACTGTCGAAATGATTAATGAAATTATGGGTCCTGACCTAAAGTTAATATGTTATTAATCATCTCTCTCTCTCTCTCTCTCTCTCTCTCTCTCTCTCTCTCTCTCTCTCTCTCTCTCTCCCTCCCTCTCCCTCTCTCTCCCTCTTTCTCTCTCTCTCTTTTCAATGGTTCTGCTTTGATCGTGCCCTTTCATCATGGGTTCTCCATGCAGGTGAGTAAAATTAATTTTTATATATGTAAACAAACACAACATCTGTTTCTGTTCATGTTGCTGTTAGTGGTTAAATTAGTTTCTGCTAACATAACATGTAGTCATGTCTAGTGCTCATGTGAGGTATAGAGAGCTGTAGATTGATACATATTAAATTAAGGTTAAGCCAGACAGTGTTTTTTTAATTTCATTTTTAATCAGATCCACAGAGCCTGTGTTTTCCAGTGTCAGTGTGTTCTCTTCTTTATGACAGATTAACTTTTGTGAAGATGCAGTTTATGATTCACAAACTGAATTGTATTGTGTCTTTCTGTGTTGTGTTATGCTGTGTGTTGTGTTGTGTCGTGTTGTATTGGGCTGTGTCACATGGTGTTGTGTTGTGTTGTGTCATTTGATGTTGTGTTGTGCTGTGTCAGATGGTGTTGTGTCGTTTTATGTTGTGTCATGTTGTGTTGTGCTCTGTGATGTGGTCTTCTGTTGTGTTTTGTTGAGTTGTGTTGTGTTGTGCAGTGTCATGTTGTGTTGTGTTGTGTTTTGCTGAGTTGTGTTGTGTTGTGTTGTGTCATGTGGTGTTATGTTGTGCTTTGTTGAGTTGTGTTCTGTTGTGTTGTGCAGTGTCATGTCATGTTGTGTTGTGTTGTGTAATGTGGTGTTGTGTTGTGTAATGTGGTGTTGTGTTGTGTATGTTGTGTAATGTGGTGTTGTGTTGCGTTGTGTCATGCGGTGTCGTGTTGTGTTTCGTTGCATTGTGCCGTGCTATGTTGCAGTTTTTAGCTGCTGTGCCGTGTGTGTATAATGTTTCCATCTGCCCGAGGCTGAACCCCAAGCCGGAGAAGAGAAATGATCTCAGTAATCTTGATTATGATTATGTGATTAGTTAATTAAGTGAAAATGTGGAAATTGAATTATATGTGTGCTTCTGCGTCCAACACTTGACTAATGGATGGAAAATATCTCTGCATACTCCACACACTTAAAAAGGTCTCTCAGAACTCCCAGAGATGGCCTTTTTTCCACTCACTTTCTTTGGCTGTTGTCAGGCCTTTAGGAGACAGCTGTGCTTTAAGCCTACTTACACTCTGACTGATGGTTATTTTAAGGAAGTGCAGAGACTTGAATATTCAGTTTTTTCCAGTGAGTCTGGTGGAATTGAGTAAAATATTTTTTTCAGTTTCTTTTTTGTTTTAAGAACACTGCTACTGTAAAACAATTACAAAATACCTCCACAGAGGAAGTAAAAGTTGAAAAAAAAAACATATTTTGACAATTTAATCCATCATGGCTTGCGCAGTGCTGTATATTGTCTTCAGTAATAAGACCTGATTTGTGAGTGAGTTAATGTGTAATTTCAACACCATCCTGATGAATTAAGTTTGATATCTAATGAATGAATGTGTTGGGAGAGGAAATTACATTGCAGTGTTCTCTGTGAAACAGCATGGAAGTCTGGAAGATTAGCCAAGAGAGAAAGAGAAGAAACAGAGAGAGAGAGAGAGAGAGAGAGAAGCCATGTGTTCTGTGAAGTTAGCAGGAAAAAGGTGTGCTCTCAGCAGTTTGCAGCCATTCTCCCTGCTCCTCGGGTGAAAACCTTTTTCTCACAGGGATGTTATTTATAGACCTGGACATAAATTAAAAATCAAGACACCGAAGTCTTGCCTAGGTATGTCTGCGGAGACCTGAATCTTCATCTAATGATGCGCCAGTGCAACCAGCGTTAAGCCTCTGGGTAGCGGACAGATTTGCCCAGCTCAGCTTCGCTCGGCAGCGCTCGCATTGTTCAACATGCCCGCCGCAGAGAGCAACCGCTGCAGTTACAGTAAAGTAGTTTATATGCCAAGCCGTTCAAAGAACTGAGACACAACACACCGCGCCTTTCGAACAGAGAGCCTCATGGTATTCTCTCTGAGCCAGACTCCTCCATCCAGCTGTAGTTAGACTCAGTAGGCCCTGAGGCTGATGAGGGATGTTTCCGTTGGGGACAGCGTAGTGTACCCCGGAGGTTTTGAGGAGTTTATTAGGATACTCAGAGAATGCTGGCTCCAGACGTGGCTCCAGACAGCTCGGGGATTTCTTCATAAACGGTAATTAGCAGATTTTCTTAATCTGGGGTTAGGGAATCGTTCTCTTCTCCTGTGCTTTAGGTTCTCTGGGCTTCTCTCAGGCTGGCTACGCAAATGCCAAGCCAGTAAACTCCGCGTGCCGCGTTAGCGCCCGTACACACTCTGCCAACTCTGCCAAACGTAGTCTCCTACTGAGCCAGTTTAACAGCAGAGTCCAAATGAAAGCCAAGTGTTCTCCCTCCTGAGTTCATCGCTGTATTTAGCTGAACTGTAAACGGAGCGGGGAACGTTAGAAGCACCTGTTGTTCTGAGGAAGTGGTGAAAGGTACAGGGTGTGGTGAGGCCTGTTTGAATGGCGCAAAGCTGTTGATTTGAATGTGGAATGCAGTATCTGGGCGGAAAAGTCGGTATTTTTTTTCTCCTTGTCTCGTCTTCTCTTATGGAAAAAAAAAAAAATCAAGTCAGGTAGTATGTCATAATAATGACAACATATCTCACAATTCTGACTTGCTATCTCCTAATTATGACCTATTGGGTCATAATAATGAGAACTCAAGTTCTCACAATAATGACTTAATATCTCATAATAATGAGATAATTTTCTCATAATTATGACTTTTTATCTCATAATTGTGAGATCTTAGTTTCTCATAATTATGACTTAGTATGTCATAATTATGACCTACTATTGCATAATTGTGACTTACTATCTCATAATAATGAGATATTAAGCCATCATTCTGAGAAAATTCTCATTATTTTGAGCTATTAATTCCTTATTATGAGAACTTAAGTCATAATTATGAGATACAAGGTCATTATTATGACATACTGCGTGACTTCACTATTTATTTCAAGTGGTGGAAATGCGCTTCCATAAATTTCTCTTCATTTCCAAATGTAGTTTATTTTTTTCCTTCGTTTGTTTTTTAGATAGAACTAAAATAGAAGAACGGACCCCCGATGTTTTGGGAGGAAAAAGCAAATTAGGAGCATCTTCTCTGATTCAGAGGCATTTGATTTAAGAGCACTGAAGCTTGTACATTTCTCTCTGTTTATTTTAGAGATGAGTTGTATGCACGGATGAGTAAGTGTGATGACTCTTTGTACTGTGAGGGTGTTTCTCAGGCTTGGTAGACAGCACTCTGCCTCACTGCTACAGGGGTGTCTTATTGAGAGTCCTGTGAAAAAAAAACCCAAAAAACAAACAACACCCAGAAAAAAAAAAAAAAACCCAAAAAACGAAAAACCACTTTTTCTTTAAAGGTGCCTGCACTGGGCTTGTACGGGAGAGACACTTTCAAGCGTGTCAGCGTTTATCCGTGTTGATGTATGAGTTGCTATGGTGCACAGCTCCCCCAGAAGGGCATTCTCCACTATAGCCGGACAGAGCTTGGCAGAGAGAACCGCGCCGTCTGCTTATTTATTTATTTATTTGATTTTCGGTACGAGACTATGCTCGCTCTAACGCTACACCGATGCAGGAGTGCAGAACTGATGATGCTGTTTGTTAGAGGCCTACGCTTTCAATTTTTTTTTTTATCTTGTTCTCATAATTGGAACGGCCGAGCCGCTAGGTTCAGAGGAATGCGCCTCCTCCATCAGCTGTGGTCTCAGTCCAAAAGTTCCTCATTTTCGCACGGTGTCCCCGAGGCTGCGTGACCTGGCCTCAACAGCACGGAGTTTTTCACCTTCACCTCTGTGCCCCGGCCGCTGCAGCCGTCTTAATGTTTCTTGTCGTCATAGCCATTAATCACAGGCTGGTGGTGATACATCCTGGGTTATTGCTACTGTGATAATTATCCGCGGAGAGCTTCGTCGGCTTATTCTGACCGCTGCCCCGTACCTCTGGCCTCCTCCTTTATATTTTACTCCACAGATAACCATGCTCTCATTATACCAGCAGTGAAATCTAGGACAAAATCAATATTGCACGATTCGTAAAAGTGAGGTTTTAATGTTCAGAAACATGGTGCTTCTATGTTCAGCCCGCGCGGTCACATGTCGATTTCACGTACGGCCAGGATGAGTCCTCATTTATTTTGTTTATTTATTTATTTATTTTTGGTCATACTATAGTTTGAATCGTAAAGCTACAGACGATTATCTCTTAAAGTCAAGTCTACTGATACTCGTCTGTATGTTTCATTTCAGCCTCTCTCTCTCTCTCTGTCTCTCTCTCTCTCTGTCTCTCTCTCTCTCTCTCTCTCTCTCTCTCTCTGTCTCTCTCTGTCTCCCCCCCCCTCTCTTTCTCTCTCTCTCTCTCTGTCGCCCCCCCCTCTCTCTCTCTGTCTCTCTCTCTCTCTCTGTCTCTCTCTCTCTCTGTCAGAGGGGTATGGGTGTAGGGAACAGGTGGGTATGTGCAGAGATTTGGAGCAGACATTCCCGCCCTGCTTCTGATCAGCCAGCCGAGCGGCCTCAGCTGTGGAGCTAGCGTAAACATTGAGAGCTTTCGTGTTGCCGCGACCGAGAGAGGGGCGAGTAATTGCCGCAACATGACTAATATTGATCTGAATCTGGGCTTAATCAGCTAGAATAATGTTTTCCCTCCGATAAGACTACGTATGTTTAATGGAGTGTTTGCCTTCAAAGGAAACTCTCTCATGTGAAAAAATGTGTTTGATCAAGGCCTTGTGATCAAGCCCCCGCCGCATTCTCTCTCTCTCTCTCTCTCTCTCTCTCTCTCTCACACACACACACACACACTCACCATCTTCATCTGATCCTCCAACCAGAGCCCTGTACGTTTGGTCCCATTGAAATATCCCTCTTAATCATCCACACAGAAGCTGGGCTTTACACCAATCAGATGTTTAATTTAAATCAAATGCCCGGCTGCCAGCAGTGTCCCTGTGTTCACACTGTAATGAGCTGAAGTTACACAGAGGCATGAAAAGTTTTTTCTTTTTTTTTTCCTAAATTTACTTTTATTTTGACATTCCAGCAGTGCCATCTCAGACTCATTTTTATTTCTCTCTCTCTCTCTCTCTCTCTCTCTCTTTCTCTCTCTCTCTCTCTCTCTCTCTCTCTCTCTTTCTGACAGCAGTCAGCTGGGTCTGTGATCAGT
>NC_044498.1:51571035-51578535 GCF_902362185.1 Chanos chanos
AAAATCACTTGTACCCTTCAGTGACAGTATGTACCTGTGGTTATTCTGATGGAGAGGAGAGGGTGGAGCATGTTAGTGTGCGTAAGTGAAGTACGCGTCTGGGCGTCGCTTTGTGGACCTGGTCCTCCTCTCTTCTCTCTGTCTTTCTTTCTTGCCTAGAAGAGAACTGTGGAACTGCTTACGTGCTGCTTACGTCCGGTTGAAGGCAGATCGGGAACAGCAGGCGTGATGGATGTCTGCGGGTCGGACCACGCACAAGGCTGTGCACCGGGCCCCCCCGGACGCTTCGCGCTGAACGGAACGGAACAGAGCCGCACAGTGCAGCTATTTCCTTTAATCAGAGTGGCGTCAGCTTTTTTTTACAGCTCAATTACCGAGCCGAGGCCGCCCGGGGAGGGGGGAGGGGTGGATGAGTTGGGGAGGGGTGGGGGGGGGGTGGTGGTAAGCATGTAACCAACCAACCATCTGTTGGCTTATTATATTGAGATTACAACCCCCCCCTCTCCCACCCCATCCATTGCTTTCTCCTTCTCTTAGTGGAGCTCATCTCTAATGCAAACTCTCTCCTCTGCTCACTGTGTGGGGGTGGCAAAATGACTCTGTCCACTAATAACATTACTTGAGCCATTAGACCTTCTCTCACACCACAGCTCATGAACACGGCTTTCTCTCTCTCTATCTCTCTCTTTCTCTTTTTCTCTTTCTCTCTCTCTCTCTCTCCCCGCTCTCGGCCCAGACGGCGGGAGCCCCCGTCGCATGCGTTCGTGGCGATGCACCCCGTGCCTTGAAGACGGCGATGTGTCAGAGCATCGGCGCGTTAAGAGCCTGGACAGTAAGACCCGGTGACATTTTGACATTCAGTCAGTCCGTGCTGAGAAAATGCACCCGAAGTCAAAGCTTTTCAGGGTTGCTCAGGCCACCTGCCTGAGGACGTCTGAAAGCCCCTTTTAAAGAGTCAGCAGCGAGAGCTGGTTGTGAGGGAGACACAGGCTTGTGCTGCAGAGGTAACGGGGCTGGTAAACAGCTGCCTCGGATTGGCTGATTTATCATGGAAAACTGCATGTGCTCAAGTGGCTTCAACAGCCACTTTAAGGCCCCTCATGGGCTCCAGCCCCGCGTGAAGTAGGATGAGTGGGAGAGAGGAGAGTTACTGTGAACATGTGTTAATTGCACGTGCGATAACATGAAGTGAAGCAGCGTGTTGTGGATCCATTAGTAGACTCAGTTTCCCTCCTCAGAGCAGGGCTGTTCCATGGAGTAGTATCACACAGCAGTCTGTAAAACCGTCTTGAGTGTAAAAATAGATATGTTTATGTGAAAGTGCTCTTGAGGCGAAACAGGGATGAGATAGTGGATAAAAGAAACATGTAACATGCACTTAGTTTTGAGTAGGGAAAAAAATGTGTGTGTGTGTATGTGTTGTGTGTGTGTGTGTGCACGTGTGTGCGCGTGCGTGTGTGTGTGTGTGTATGTGCATGCGTGTGCATGCTCACAGTGTGTATGTTCACGCTGTGTGTGTGTGCGTGCGTGTGTGTGTGTGTGTGGATAGTCAGCAGGCTACTGTATATGTACATGGACTATATCACTGGAAGTATGACACATTTGGTCCATCTGCTTTTCTTCAAATTATCATTTATGTCATAACAACCAAGAGGTGCAAGAGATGTAGTGTGTGTGTGTGTGTGTGTGTGTGAATGATTTTCAATGAGAAAGATAGAGTTGATGTGTTTGTGCGTGTGTGAGAGAGAGATTGAGTGAGAGGGAGAGAGAGTGTATGAGTGTGTGTGTGTTTATGTGTGTATCTGTGAGAGAAGGAAAGTGAGTTAGTGTCTATGTGAACGTGAGGGAGACAAGAGTAAGTGAATATTTATGTATGTGATATATTTGACCATGTGTTTGCCCAGTAGTAGAAACACTACACCACACTGCACTACACTGCACAACACTACACAACACCACACTGCACTACACTACACCACACTGCACTACACTGCACTACACTACACTACACTACTCTACACTACACTACACTACAGTGCACTACACTACACAACACCACACTACTCTACTCTACTCTACACTACACTACACTATACTACACTACACTACACTACTCTACTCTACTCTACACAACACCACACTACACTACTCTACGCTACTCTACACAACACCACACTACACAACACTACACTACACCACTCTACACTACTCTACACAACACCACACTACACTACACTACACTACACTACACTACTCTACACTACACTACACTACACTATACTACACTACACCACACTACACCACACTACACTACACCACACCACACTACACTACACTATACTACACTACACAACACCACACTACACCACTCTACACTACTCTACACAACACCACACTACACTACACTACACTACACTACACTACACTACACAACACCACACTACACTACACTACTCTACACTACACTACACAACACTACACAACACCACACTACTCTACTCTACTCTACACTACACTACACTATACTACACTACACTACACTACTCTACTCTACTCTACACAACACCACACTACACTACTCTACGCTACTCTACACAACACCACACTACACTACACTACACTACACTACACTACACTACACTACACAACACCACACTACACTACACTACACTACACTACACTACACAACACCACACTACACTACACTACACTACACTACACTACACAACACTACACTACACTACTCTACACTATTCTACACTACACTACACTACAGTGCACTACACTACACAACACCACACTACACCACACTACACTACACTACACTACACTACTCTACTCTACTCTACTCTGCTCTACACTACTCTACTCTACTCTACACTACACTACACTACTCTACTCTACTCTACACTACACTGCACTACACTATTCTACACTACACTACACTACTCTACTCTACACTACACTACACAACACCACACTACACCACACTACACTACACTACACTACTCTACTCTACTCTACTCTACTCTACTCTACACTACACTACACTACTCTACTCTACTCTACACTACACTGCACTACACTATACTACACTACACTACACAACACCACACTACACTACACTACAGTGCACTACACTACACAACACTACACTACACTACACAACACCACACTACACTATACTACACAACACCACACTACACTACAGTGCACTACACCACAGTGCACTACACTACTCTACACTACTCTACACTACACTACACTACACTACACTACACTACTCTACACTACTCTACACTACACTACACTACACTACACTACACTACAGTGCACAACACAACACTACACTACACCACACTACACTACACTACAACACTACACTACTCCACACTACACTACACTACACTACACTACAGTGCACAACACAACACACACTACACTACACTACACTACACAACACCACACTACACTACTCTACGCTACACCACACTACACTACTCTACTCTACACTACACTACACTACTCTACACTACTCTACACTACAGTACACTACACTACACTACACTACACTACACTACTCTACACTACAGTACACTACTCTACACTACACTACACTACACTACACTACTCTACACTACACTACTCTACACTACACTATTCTACACTACACTACAGTGCACTACACTACACTACACTACACTACTCCACACTACACTACACTACTCCACACTACACTACTCTACTCTACACTACACTACACTACACTACACTACTCTACACTACACTATTCTACACTACACTACAGTGCACTACACTACAC
This sequence comes from Chanos chanos, assembly GCF_902362185.1. Taxonomy (NCBI): domain Eukaryota; kingdom Metazoa; phylum Chordata; class Actinopteri; order Gonorynchiformes; family Chanidae; genus Chanos; species Chanos chanos. The sequence continues at coordinate 51,574,859 of NC_044498.1, forward strand.
TACACTACACTACTCCACACTACACTACACTACTCCACACTACACTACACTACACTACACTACACTACACCACACTACACCACACTACACTACACTACACTACTCTACACAACACTACACTACACTACACTACACTACTCCACACTACACTACACTACTCCACACTACACTACACTACACTACACTACACTACACCACACTACACCACACTACACTACACTACACTACTCTACACAACACTACACTACACTACAGTGCACTACACTACACTACACTACACTACACCACACTATACTGCACTGCACTGAACTAAACTGCACTACACTATACTACACTACATAAAAGTTGTGAGGCCCAGAGCCACAGACGAGACCATGAGAAAGGTCATTATCGCCTTTTCTTTATGACAATCTGAACAGTGTTGTTGTTGTTACTGTTGTTGTTGTCGTGTTAACACATTTTCCACATCGTTGAGTTGCGTCTGGAGAGCACTCTGTGTGAGGTTATTGCCCGGTGTGAAAATCTATGCCTATAGCTCCAGAAAATAAGAACATAAGAACCAAACCCTCCTTACCGTGTGGAGATAGCCCTAATAAACTGCCCAATTAAATGGAGCTGAAATCAGCAGTGAGCAGAGAGACCCTGACCCCACTACACTACTCTACTCTACACTACACAATACCAACTACACCTACACCTACACTAACTACACTACTCTACTCTACACTACACTACTACTCTACTACCTACAACTACACTACACTACTCTACTACTCTACACTAAAGTACACTACACTACTACTACACTACACTACACTACACTACATTACACTACACTAAGCTCTACTACACTACACTACACTACACTACACTACTACCTACACTACACTACCACTACTACTACACTAAACCTACCTAAACTACGTGCTACACTACATTGCACTACACTACTACTACACTACACTACATCACACTACTACTCACCTACATCACTACTCCACACTACCTACACTACACTACACTACACTACACCACACTACAGCGCACACTACACTACACTACACTACTCTACACAACACTACACTACACTACAGTGCCACTACACTACACTACACTACACTACACCACACTATACTGGCACTGCACTGAACTAAACTGCACTACACATATACTACACTACATAAAAGTTGTGAGGCCCAGAGCCAGCAGACGAGACCCATGAGAAAAGGTCATTATCGCCTTTTCTTTATGACAAATCTGAACAGTGTTGTTAGTTGTTTACTGTTGTTGTTGTCGGTTTAACACATTTCCACATCGGTTGAGTTGCGTCTGGAGAGCCTCTGTTGAGGTTATTGCCCGGTGTGAAAATCTATGCCTATAGCTCCAGAAAATAAGAACATAAGAACCAAAACCCTCCTTACCGTGTGGAGATAGCCCTAATAAACTGCCCAATTAAATGAGGCTGAATCAGCATGAGCAGAGAGACCCTGATTAGCCCCCCACCCCAACATCCCATCAACAACCCCCCCCCCCCCCCCCCCCCCCCCACACAGCAGTTTTCTTATGTTTCATGAGTGTGTGCTTAGGGCTTTGCTTTCATTATGTACTTAGATACCCTGACTGTAGCATGGAGAGTAATCATGGAACACAAACACGCAGCAGACGCAACGCATTGATTGCTGTCGGGGGAAATTTTTTATGCAGAAGAAAGAGAAAGAGCTAGTTAGGGAGGGAGAGAGTGAACGACTGTGTTTCTTATTGTTGTTGGATTTTTTTTTATATTTTGTTGTTTTTGGAATAATTTTGAGCATTAGTTGAGACGTATGGCCGTTGACATGCGTGACCTGATCCCACTGAAACAGACGTTAAATACTGGTGTGTGGTAACGCGAAAATGTTTGCCTGTTTTGTGGGGAAATATCTTTTTTTATTTTTACCTCCTTTTTTCCCCAGTTTAGGATGGCTAATGAGCTTCTTCCATGGCATAACCTTTATGCCAGCCCAGGATGCTCCAAATGTCAATATTTGACATAGTTGCAGTTCCATGCACCATCCATTAGAGGTTGCTATTTCTTCTTTTGAAGTCCTCAAATTTCAGCACAAATTTGTGGTCCTCATTTTGCTCAAAACGCTGCAAATAAGGTTTAGTGGAGAATGTTTGATTTTGTAACTTTCCACAGGGCTGTTTGAGTGACATCTTATGCAATTTCTGAAACAAACACTGTGACATACATAAAAATGCCAGACAGTTCTAGTAGGTGTATATACTGAAAGCTGATTCCTGACATGCACTTTGTCCATAAGTGGCTTTTAAAACATCAAGTGTAAAGTAAATTCAAATCATATGAGTGAGGATTTTGTTTTTTATAGTTTATTACAGCCACCTCAACGACCTGTTCCATTTCAGGGAAGCTCTACTCACAAAACACTACCCTTAGACAAATAGAGAACGAGAGAGAAAGGGAGAGAGAGATGTACTTTTTCTCCCTCCATTTTCCACTTCCAAATTACTGTCTTACACATACTTAGTACTCACACACACACACACACGCACACACACACACACACACACACACATTCAGTATCCTCTCTTGGTATCTCTCTTGATCTCCGTCTTCCATCTGTTACTGACACTTGCAGACATAGTGTACACATACATACATCCAGCAGAGCTCTCAGTGTGCCTTTCAAAGCATGCGTGCACACACACACACACACGCACGCACACACACACACACACGCGCGCGCACACACAGCCCCTCATATCTTCACTGTCTAAATGTTTGTCTGCTCTACTCAGCGCTATCTCTAAGCAACCATTGCTCTGAGGGATCCTGGACTTGACTGAGGTCTGTGTGTGTGTGTGTGTGTGTGTGTGTGTGTGTGTGTGTGTGTGTGTGTGTGTTTGCATGTGTGTATAGCACTGGCGGCAGTTTGGCCCTAGCACATCCACCTACGCAGGCATCCATTAAGTGTCTGCGTCAGTTTTAGCTTCATTTCCTGGAGGTGACGTTTAAAGTGCATTATACATCAGTGCTGCAAACCTGCAGCTCTCAGTGTCTCTCCTCCTATCTCTCCTTCTATCTCTCCTTCTATCTCTCCTTCATCATACTCCTCACACCTGTACTCCTTTTTTAACCTCCTTCACCTATCCCTAACCTTTCTCTCTGCTTCTCTGTTGTCTGTCTGCCTGTTTCTCTCTGTCTCTCTCCGTGTCTCTCTCCCTCTCCCTCTCTCTTTCTCTCTCTCTCTCTCTCTCTCTCTCTCTCTCTCTATTTCTCTCTGTGTGTGGCTTGTCTCATTCCTGTATCTCTCTCTTCTCTTTGCCAGTGGAGACCAGCTATGATGGTGTCACTTCTCTGGAACGTGTGTGTAAGTGTGTGGGTATGTGTGTGTGTGTGTGTGAGAGAGAGAGAGAGAGAGAGAGACAGACAGTGAGAGTGGGATATTTGGGGCCTTGGGAAGAAAGAAAAAGAAAAACAGAAAAAGCCCAGACTGATGGAGTGTGTGCAGTGTAGATGTTGTAGAGAGGAATTGTCTGGGGTGAGCGACTTTCCAGTGGGCAGTCAGAGTGAAAGTTTGCATCTGTCACACAACTCCAGCAGTACTGAGTGCTGAACTGCCTTTGTCCTCCAACAGCACAGAGCCGTGTGAAAACACAGCCATTGATATTCCACA
>NC_044498.1:51588535-51598535 GCF_902362185.1 Chanos chanos
GTGTGTGTTGTGTGTGAGAGTGTATAGACATGAGAACACCTGTTGAGTTAATCCCAGTTAAAAAGCCTGACACCAGTGTGCTGTATTAGTGTGTTCCAGTTAAACATCTCTGGTCTGTAAAGCTGGAGCTCAGACTCAGGTTTGTCTGCTGTCACCTGCATGTGCCCATAGACGCAGTGTGGAACCCATCAAGCCCCTTTAATGAGTCATAAACCTACTGTTATTATCTGCTTTGTAGAGTTCATTACAGTTTCGGATGTTTTCACTGGCGCAGAGGGAAAACAGAGGCGCGGTAGCTCTCCTCTTAACTGAAACAGACAGACCCGTTAGAGTTCACTTAGTTCTACAGTCTACAGTCTATTTCACCAACACACACACACACACACACACACTAAGTCCAGTGGAGCTTTAAATAGTGTGTGAGTTCTTTTCTTCAGAGGGATTGTAGAGGACATGCTGTAGTGTTAGCATGGAGCCTTAAATTTCTCCACAGTCTTGCAGAACCGTTTTCACAAAACAAAACTCTGATTCTCATCTCATCGTCATGCTGCTGTTATTTTCAAATAAAGACTCTGCTTTCTTTCCAAGCCCTTAAGGCAAATCTTTTTTGTCTGTTTATCTAAGAATTATGGATAGAGACAGACTGAGAGAGAGGGAGGGAGAGAGAGAGAGGGAGAGAGAAACAGAAGGGGAGACAGAGAGAGAAAGAGAGAGAGAGAGGGTAGAAAGAATTGTCTGAGTCAGGCAGTAAGCCTCCTAAGCTGGTATGCTTTTGTGTGGACCATCAGCATCTGTAAACAGCTGACGGTCGGAGGCAGCAGGACTGTTTTTAAAAAGTGACACACTCACATCCATTATCAGTACCAGTGTCTCAACGCTACAGGTCTGATGATGTTCCACCGAGAGACGCATCTGAACTTCTCTTACCCTGGTCCTTATCTCTGTCTCTCTTAAAATATACTGCCGCTAGACCCGATAGCCATCAGCCCAACAGAGCTCCAGCAGAAAGCTTTAAAATTCAGCCCTGCGCTGGACTTTCTCATCTGCCCTGTACCCGTAACTCAGTTAAGCCCTGCTCCGAAACCCAGATGGGCCCCTAATCTCTCCCCCAATCCACAGGAAATGTTCAGGGCACGAAGGCTGGGGTTGAGAGAGTCGGTGCAGGATGTGTGTAGCTAAAGGAGTTATTATCTTACATGAAACACATAATTACATCAGCTGAATGTTCGTCTGAATTTAGTTACATAATTACATCAGCTGAATGTTCGTCTGAATTTAGTTACATAATTACATCAGCTGAATGTTCGTCTGAATTTAGTTACAATGTTGTACAACTGTCAACATCCGACATGTTGAACTTTGTTAAGGATGTTGCAGTCTTTAGGTCTTGTTCTGTACGTCCTCACTATTTCCTCTGTCCTTTAAAGGTAACACTTTGGTAAATTTGGTAACACCATGAACAAACAGGCAAATCCAACAATCCACTGATTCCCTCCATTTCCCACAAGCTGAGTAAAGTCTATACAGCAAAAAATTTAAATCAGAGATACCTGGGTTTGTTTGATTGTTTCTTTCTTTGTTTTTGTTTTTCGCACAGAGAGATGATTCGCTACGCAGAATTTATTGTGACTGACACATAGAGAGGTAACCTAGCAACAACTGAGCCTCTGTGTTAATGTATTTTCCGTGTTGTGTGTTTTTTTTTTTTCATTTGTTTTCAGGTTCATCCTAGTTTTCGGCTGTTTGGTTCTCTCCGTGTTTTCCACAATTCCTGCCCACCAGGACCTGTCCTCCCACTGTCTCCTCATACTGGTGAGAGAACCGTCCAGCAGAACTGTCCACACGAGTCCGATATCTTCCCCGGGTTCACAGAGCTTCCTCAGACACACAACACTGCTGTTCAGACCAAGGCCTTGTGTAAACAGCGCCTCAAAAGCAGGGCTTTACATTTCCAAAAACATCACTTATGAGTCCGACGCCACCTGTCCATCTCACAGAATTCGAGCTTTGGGCCCACGCCAGCCGATGACTGCTCAGTGGTCATCTGATCTGTTTGTTTTTTTGGGGGGTTTTTTTGTCCCGATTTGGTGTTGTCTCCACACGGAGCATGGTTTGTTCTGAGTCACTGAAATCATGTGGCTGATTGGGAGCTGAGTGAGCTCCCCGCTGTCTGCTGTGAGACAACACCTCTCCGGTTCCAGCCCAGCCGAGCCAGCTGCTCCTGGTATAGTGTCATGTAAAGACACCTGCAGGTGGGGCCTGGGGCATCCCGGGGGGGGGGGTTGACCGAGCTGGGGCTTGGCGCCTGCCCTGCCGGTGGGAAAGCACAGTGTCTGAGGGACCCCCAAGACCACATAGAGCAAAAATAAAATATAATCACATTTCTTCCCAGTGTATGAGATTCCCACCTCAGTAATCTCTATAGACAGGCAGGCAGAGAAAAGGTTTAAATTTTAATTTGAATTAATTGATGTCTCTTTAATTACTTAGTGTCTCTTTAATTAATTAGTATCTCTTTAAGCTGCATGGGTTTGGACTGAGGCAAATTATTCAGTCCAGAATCATCATGCTCCAGAAGACCTTTGTCCAGCTGTTTCAGAAGTGTGCCAGAGAGCATGGACAGATCGGTCTGGTCTGCACAGGGCCTGTCTGTAAAACACAGAGATATAAGAGCTTTGCACAGGGCCTGTCTGTAAAACACAGAGATATAAGAGCTTTGCACAGGGCCTGTCTGTAAAACACAGAGATATAAGAGCTTTGCACAGGGCCTGTCTGTAAAACACAGAGATATAAGAATAAGAGCATAGAATAAACAACCCGTTCCATTCGGTGTCGTTTTCTTTGAGGAAACGTCACAGGAACCTCCCATACAGACAGTGATACTGGTCCGTAGGTTTTGGTCTGAAAGTGTACGTGAGACATTCAGTTTCATAACTCGTAGGTCCATTGCTAAACCTTTGTTATCGGGACTGTAATCTAACATTGTCAAAAACGCCGCAGACAGCAGAAAACCGGAGGATGAAGCACACTTTGGCACCGTTTCGAGTGTGGGTCTAAGCCTGGAGTTTAGTCGTTCGGTTCTGCTGTGCAGTACTGTGCTGACAGTGGTTTTTATCGGGCCGAACCCTAGCCGTGTTCACCTGGGATTTATCAAACAGCGTAATTAGCCGGGCCAGGCCTGTGTCAGAGATTAATTAGCTGAGAGTGTAATTACATTAACTACATAGTATTACTGCCTCCGACAGCCTTCAGCTCCACCCTCATCAGAACTGCACAGTCAGGCGGTGCCATGTGTGGACCCTCAGTGTGCTCCGCTCTGGGTCTGGTACCAGTGTGGTGGAACTTTGTTAGAACAAGTTCAATTTGAGATGTTTGAGTTGAGGTTCACATGGCATTTTCTTTTAAAGGTTTTATATGTGAGATCTCTAAGCCTTCCTTCTATCTAAATTACCACCTTAACCTGAAGAAATGTCATTCATGTTTTCTCTTCTACCAGTAGTAATGAGTTTAATCTCACCTCTGATGGGGCATGTGATGTGACGCTGCAGTGCAGAAACCCTTTTAGCATACTCTAAATGTTAGGTTGATTGCAAAGTTGCATAGAACTTATAGAAGTACAGTAAGATCTGCTAAATCAAAAGGCTTTGTCAAATCATCAGCGTTTTCACTGTATTTAGTTCATTTGGAGGATGAAAGTCTTTTGCCAAAATGTCACTGTGAAGTTGGCTGGGCATTCAGACATTTCCCTCACACTTTTAAACTGTCACCCTGAGCTGTGTGCGCAAAGATATCGCTGACTCCCCCTTTTCCTCTCTGTTTCCTTCTCTCTCTCTCTCTCTCTCTCTCTCGCTCTCTCTCTCTCTCACTCTCTCCCCCCCCCCTCTCTGTTTCTTCCTCCCTCTCTCCCTCTCTCTCCCTCTCCCTCTCCTTCTCTGTAACTCTGTTAGTCACATGATCAGAGCTGGGTTGTTTCTATCTCACCGCAGATGAAAGCACAACAGAGTGTAACACTGTCCCGACTGTTACTGTAACACTGTTACTGTAACACACTTCTAACAATATGACACTGTGACAAATGATTGCTCATGGCCACTGTAGAGCTTCCAAGCGTAGGAAATATGTAATGATTGACCTATAATCAATTCATCTTTAAAGTAGCTTGTGAAATAACTGGGTTGGTAAACATCGCTTCGTGAGCCAAATGTGCCTCCGTGAATGAAATGGAGATGTAGTTTAATTAATCATCCCAGGTCTTAGATTCATTCACCTCACCTAAAGGCAGCCCAATCAATCACAAATCACCTAAATCTACCATGGACTGACATATAAACCTTCGTCTACCCAGCATCACAGACCAACTGCCTTTGAGTGGAGAGTGGTTGGATGACTGGTTGCAGGAGCAGTGTCTGAGGAGCATAAGCCCCTAATCCCTGCCCACTGTGTATGTTGAGAAGCGTGTGGAGATGATGCTGTTGTGTGTGCTGTGATCTGCAGGAGTTTGTCATGATCGTTGTGTTTGGTCTGGAGTACATCATTCGGATCTGGTCCGCGGGCTGCTGCTGCCGGTACCGAGGATGGCAGGGCAGGCTCCGTTTCGCCCGGAAGCCCTTCTGCGTCATAGGTAAGACATACAACACGCATCACAGTCACAGCAGCAACCAGGAAATGAACCGTGAAAAAAAAGTCATTGACATTAATGACAGGCGCTGTACTGTTTAACACATGGGCCGGCGTGCCCGTGTAAGTCTGTGTATGTGTGTGTGTGCGTGTGTGTATGTGTATGTGTGTGTGTGCGTGTGTGTGTATGCATGCACGTGTGTGTGTGTGTGTGTGTGTGTTTGTGTGTGTGTGTGTGTGTGTGTGTGTGTGTGTGTCTCTGTGTTTTTGTGTGTATGTATTTTCTTCTGAGAGCCCCTGTGCTCCCTGCAGGGTTGCTCTTATTCATGCTGTAATGTATGTATAATGTGTGGGTTGTGTGGATGTGGATGCTGGAGTAGATGGGATGTGTGATGACATGCTGTGTGTGTGTGTGTGTGTGTGTGTGTGTGTGTGTGTGTGTACTGGACTGAAGGGGGATAAATGTCAGAGTGATATGTGGAGACTGGAGTGATGTCCTTCTCACAAAATGACTCAGTTACTACAACCCTGATGTATTCAGTCTGTAAGGCTTCACAGCATGTCCAACAAACACACACAGAGAGGAGAGAGAGGAGAGGGAGAGAGAGAGAGAAAGAGAGAGAGAAGCACACATTTGCCTTATCTCATGAAGAAAGTGTCCAGTGTTGATATGTGGTAAATGTTGATTTTCAATGTATGATAATTTTATGTCACAACAGTTTTGTGTGATAAGCATATGAAATATCATTCAGACGGTTATATATCAAAAGTTAAGAAATGACGTCATCCCAGCCTAAACTTTAAGCCAGGTTTTTTTGTTGTTGTTGTTGTTTCCTCACAACGTTTGTAACATTACTTGGACAAAATCACATCCAAGAGATTGCGTTGAAAATTAAAGTGAAGCAGAAAAAATAGCTACCTCTAGTGGCCGGAGTACAGGATTGCAGCTGCGTCAATTATTGACACTTTCTTTGTAAGCCATGTGTAAGCTTGATGTTTATCCACAAAGTATTTGACATCTGTCTCATGAGATCAGATAGCGTGCATACACACACACATGCACACATTCACTCAAACACAGAAGATGTGTGTGTGTGCGCTTGTGTGTGTGTGTCTGTGTGTGTGTGTGTGTGTGTGTGTGTGTGTGCGCTTGTGTGTGTGTGCAGTGAAGTGGAGCTTCAGTCATTAAGAGCTCTGTAGCAGTTTTATTCAGTCCAGCAGTCCGGTGACTGTTGACTTTGACTTACGACTGAAGGGACCCAGTTCATGATTTTCCTCTCATTGTGACAGGGGCTGTCATTAATTACAGAGTGGTCATTTAAAGATCATTAAGATCATGCACCTGACTGCCACACCTCTCCCCCACAGGGCCTTTAACGAACCACAGTTTCTCTCACAACACTCATTAACAACATCTTCTCCTCCTCACCCACAGCACTCATTAACAACATCTTCTCCTCCTCACCCACAGCACTCATTAGCAACATCCTCTCCTCCTCACCCACAGCACTCATTAACAACATCCTCTCCTCCTGACCCACAGCACTCATTAACAACATCTCCTCCTCACCCACAGCACTCATTAACAACATCTTCTCTTCCTCACCCACAACACTCATTAACAATATCTTCTCCTCCTCACCCACAGCACTCATTAACAACATCTTCTCCTCCTCACCCACAGCACTCATTAGCAACACCTTCTCCTCCTCACCCACAGCACTCATTAGCAACATCTTCTCCTCCTCACCCACAACACTCATTAACAACACCTTCTCCTCCTCACCCACAACACTCATTAACAACATCTTGTCCTCCTCTCCCACCCACAACACTCATTAACAACACCTTCTCCTCCTCACCCACAGCACTCATTAACAACATCCTCTCCTCCTCACCCACAACACTCATTAACAACATCTTCTCCTCCTCACCCACAGCACTCATTAACAACATCTTCGCCTCCTCACCCACAGCACTCATTAACAACATCTTCTCCTCTTCACCCACAGCACTCATTAGCAACATCTTCTCCTCCTCACCCACAGGTCTCATTAACAACACCTTCTCCTCCTCACCCACAACACTCATTAACAACATCTTCTCCTCCTCACCCACAGCACTCATTAACAACATCTTCTCCTCCTCACCCACAACACTCATTAACAACATCTTCTCCTCCTCACCCACAACACTCATTAGCAACATCTTCTCCTCCTCACCCACAGCACTCATTAGCAACATCTTCTCCTCCTCACCCACAACACTCATTAGCAACACCTTCTCCTCCTGACCCACAGCACTCATTAACAACATCTTCTCCTCCTCACCCACAGCACTCATTAACAACATCTTCTCCTCCTCACCCACAGCACTCATTAGCAACATCTTCTCCTCCTCACCCACAACACTCATTAACAACATCTTCTCCTCCTCTCCCACCCACAACACTCATTAACAACACCTTCTCCTCCTGACCCACAGCACTCATTAACAACATCCTCTCCTCCTCACCCACAACACTCATTAACAACATCTTCTCCTCCTCACCCACAGCACTCATTAGCAACATCTTCTCCTCCTCACCCACAGCACTCATTAACAACATCTTCTCCTCCTCACCCACAGCACTCATTAGCAACATCTTCTCCTCCTCACCCACAACACTCATTAACAACATCTTGTCCTCCTCTCCCACCCACAACACTCATTAACAACACCTTCTCCTCCTGACCCACAACACTCATTAACAACATCTTCTCCTCCTCACCCACAGCACTCATTAGCAACATCTTCTCCTCCTCACCCACAGCACTCATTAGCAACATCTTCTCCTCCTCACCCCCAGCACTCATTAACAACACCTTCTCCTCTCCCACCCACAGCTCTCATTAACAACATCCTCTCCTCCTCACCCACAACACTCACCTCACCCACAACACTCATTAACAACATCTTCGCCTCCTCACCCACAACACTCATTAACAACATCTTGTCCTCCTCTCCCACCCACAGCTCTCATTAACAACATCCTCTCCTCCTCACCCACAACACTCATTAACAACACCTTCTCCTCCTCACCCAGGCTGCAGCCAGGATGAGGCATGTAAAATGTTTCAGTATTGAATATCGTCTGAGTTCTGCTAGGTTTTCCACTGGCTTCCCGTCCATGCCATTCAAACCTTGCTTTCAGCTGAGGTTTACGCACCACCTCTAAATCTGACCCACTAAGGTTGATCTCTCTGTGTCCTGTGTGATGGTGGTGAATCTGACAGGGGTTCGCTGTGTGAAAGAGTAAACGGTGACAGATGATCATGTGTGAAAGGGAACAGGAAGGCCGGATGGTTTTCCGCGCCTGGCCCCTTTCTGCAGCCGAGTCAAGCCGTGGATATTACTGAGAGCACTTGTTTGTGGAGAGCACTGATGGACTATCCACAGCTAAAATGAGATCATTAAACCTGTTTATGGAGGAGAAAGTTTGTTTTAAATGAGACAGATATGGGCTCCCTCTCTCTTTATGAAAAACAGTTGTTCTAACACCTCCCCAACGATCCAGCAAAATCAGGAAAACGTTCGTCTGCCTCAGAGGGGTTTTAATTTTGTTTTTGTTTTATTTTAAAATTACTTCTGCTTATTTCTTTTGGTCCAGTTAATATTTTCTCTTTCATTATTCCTTCATATCTGTATTGTCTTGTGTCCCTTGTTTTTGTTCTTCTTTTTTCTTTTTTTCTTTTTTCAAGAGGGCCATGTAGCTGTGTTTTTGACGATTTCAAGAGAGAGAGAGAGAGACAGGCCACTTATAAAAGCTCAGGACAAAAAACATATCAAGTATCGAAAGCTTTCTCAATAAAGAAAGAAAAATACATACTTTGAGGAGTGGGGGGAGGGAGGGAGGGAGGGAGAGAGAGAGAGAGAGAGAGAGAGAGAGAAGGGAGTTTAAAGTTTCATTTATAAAATTTTTTGGAAGGACAAACATGACCAATAAGGTTTGAGTAAGAGTCAATATTATCGCAGCGCGGAGCACACAGCCGACTCTGCCGGCTGGTGCGTTCTGCTGACGGTTCCGTCGGTGTGTGTTCTGCTGACGGTTCCGTCGGTGTGTGTTCTGCTGACGGTTCCATCGGTGTGTGTTCTGCTGACGGTTCCGTCGGTGTGTGTTCTGCTGACGGTTCCGTCGGTGTGTGTTCTGCTGACGGTTCCGTTGGTGTGCGTTCTTCTGACGGTTCCGTCGGTGTGCGTTCTTCTGACGGTTCCATCGGTGTGTGTTCTGCTGACGGTTCCGTTGGTGTGTGTTCTGCTGACGGTTCCGTTGGTGTGTGTTCTGCTGACGGTTCCGTTGGCTGCCTGAGGTGGAAGTGGCTTTGATGAACCCTCGCTCGTCCTCTTCGGTCCTTTGAAAGGGAGAAGACTGACATGCGAAATAGCCGTCTAATTGTTTCACAATCTTGCCATGTCTGTTTTCTTAACCAGCCCCAGAGAACCACAGAGGAAAACACTGGTCCCTTCCAGCCTTGACTCAGGTCTCTCTGGGTTTTAGAGCACACATAGGGTTTGCTATTTTTGATCTGTGTTGAGTGGATAAACACTGGTACACAGAGATGAGGCTGAACATCATTCATTAACGGGCCTAAACCGAGAGGATGGCGGTCTTTTTTTTTCTCCTGTGAATGGTTTCATGTAGTGAAATATGTCAGATCATCTGTCAAGCTTTGCTTGTTATATCATCTTTTTCAATCAAGAGCCCTCTCTTGTCTCTCATTTATCTCTCTGATGGTTCAAATGAGCTGTTGCACGTGTTGTTGCTGACTTTCGTTGCCAATGTTTTTAATTGTTTCTTTGTTAATTGTTCTCTTTGAGACTGAAAATCTTGTCGTTCCTAATGAAATGGCAGCAGTCAGCGATGTTACAATTTGGAAAAAAGTTGTTCATTTTGGAGACTATTGCCAACTTTTTCTCTCTCTCGCTCTCTCTCTCTCTCTTATCGATCACAGATATCATCGTCCTCATTGCTTCCATTGCTGTGGTGTCGGCCGGTAGCCAGGGCAACATCTTCGCCACGTCTGCGTTGAGAAGCCTCCGTTTCCTGCAGATCCTGCGCATGGTCCGGATGGACAGACGCGGAGGAACCTGGAAGCTGCTGGGATCCGTAGTCTACGCTCACAGCAAGGCAAGCTAACAAAAAAAAAACAGCGTTGACCGAGAGCAAGTTCTGGTTCTAGCTCTGTTGCTGCTGTGGTCGGCAAACAGCGGTCCGCAGGTTCTGAGTAGTGACCGGACCGGTTCGGGACTGTGGCTGACAATGTGAGCGTTTGAACTTTAATCCCCAAAACAAGCCCAGTCTCCATCGGTCTGGTCCTTTCTGGGTCACGGGTGTCGCTGACGG
>NC_044498.1:51611035-51668535 GCF_902362185.1 Chanos chanos
AAGTCTGTCACAGGGGAAAAACAGAACGTAGAGATCAGTGTGTGGAGAGACGGGTGGTTATTGTTCAGAGTTCGACTGAACAGTGATCTGAAGACTTAACTGGTCAGAAGGGCCTTTTCTCATACTTTTTCTCTCTTTCTCTCCTTCTCGTTTTCCTCTGGTTTCTCCATCAACATCAACTTCACTCCATCTCTTACATCAACCACATTCATCTCCCTTCTCTCCTCCTCTCTCTCTCTCTCTCACTCTTTCCCCTCTCCCTCTCTCTCTCTCCCTCCATCTTCCTCTCTCTCTCTCTCTCTCTCTCTCACTCTCTCCTTCTTTTCCCTCTCACTCTTTCTCTCTCTCTCTCTCTCTCTCTCTCTCCCTCTCTCTCTTTTTCCCTCTCACTCTTCCTCTCTCTCTCTCTCTCTCTCTCCCCCTCTCTCTCTTTTTCTCTCTCGCTCCTCTCTTGTAGTCAAAAGCTGAGTTTTAAGGAGCGTGTGCGAATGGCCAGTCCTCGAGGTCAAAGCATCAAGAGTCGCCAGACATCGGTAAACGATCGCCGCTCTCCGAGCACGGAGGTGGGACCAGAGGGAACCAGTCCGGCAAAGGTCCAAAAAAGCTGGAGCTTCAACGACCGGACACGCTTCCGTCCGTCACTCCGGCTCAAGAGCCAATCACGGACAGTACCTGAAGGTGACTTAGGCCAATCAGGCGTCTTCATTCTGGGGTTGTTAGCATACATGTATTCATACTGAGCTGTTTGGAATGGAACATACAGATCTTAGCACATTTGCAAAGTAAACATTTGTCCACTCAACAACAGTTAACACAGTGTATAAAATCATCCAGCGGTTGTGATATTGTGATCACACCAAAAAGCATGCACAGGTTTTACTATTCTGAGTGCCTGAAAAGCAGGTAGCAGGAACATTCTTGCTTATTTAAAAATGTATTTTTTATTTTGCATAAACTACATATCTACCAGGCTGTTCCGTCCCGTGGCGATAATCGGTTCTGCACAGTTGGCTGACCGGCTTGATAAGTCGCGACTTCAGTCTGAGATGCTCTGATTTGGTTTACACACAGTTTGATTGAAATGCCACTTAGACTGTCGGCAGGCTGCAGATGCCGTGTGGCTGCTGTGAGAAAAGTCTCTTGCTTTCCAGGGTGAGGTATTCACTGGAGCAGATTTGCTTTATGTGACAGAGGAAGATTTGTGTGTTTGAAAAGCTGAGAGGGAGGAGAGGAGGGGGGGGGGGGTGTGACAGAAAAAAAAATTGCTTAGTCAGTATGTTTCTAACAAAAACACAAGTTTCATAATGTGTTCCTCTTGCTAGCTTGTAGCCTGAGGTGAATTGGGTTTTTTTGTATTGTTTTTTATTGTTGTTGTTTTTTTATTCTAATAATAATAAATATTTAATTTAAAATCCAGACCACTTACTCAGCATGTTTACAGCATGTTTACCTCGCGGTGTACCACTCACACCACCTAGTGACAGCTCTTTAATCCTGTTTGTTTTTTGGCTAAACTCTGCTGTCAGAGGGGAGTGTACAGTGCCCCCCTGCCCCCGCCCCCGCTCCAGCTCTAGGTCGTGCGTGCCGCCAAAGTGGCCCTGGCCTGTGCCCCCCCCCCCCCCTCCACCCCCCATCCCTCTGGGTCTTTACGCCCACCAGCAGAAAGAGACAGAGCTGTTGATGTCTCCTCTTCTGCCTTGTGTCAGCAGAGCTGAGCTAACCACAGGCCTCTCTCAGCCTTCAGTGAAACATTTACAGAGAAACACTGTGGTCACTGCAGTAATCGGTGGTGTTCAAAACAAACAAACAAACAAACAAAAAAAAACCCCAACAGCAACAACAACAACAAAAAACCCTTCTGATAAAAGCAGATTAAAGTTACACTGACAGGGCAGTGAAACCCAGGCCTCTCTGGACATTAGACACACACTTACTGTCTACACACACGGAAACCCCTACAAAGCATTTCACTGTGCTTAAAACACCTCTCCAGTCCTCTTTCTCTGCACAGGCCACTGATATGTGTGAGTTTGTGTGGTAATGTTGGTTTGTTTTTGACTGTGTGTGTTTGTGTCGTCTTGTGTGTCTCAGGAAAAAAGCGGCCAAAAAGTAAGATTTAAAACACACATTTAATTCACAAAATTTGCTGAATTTCTGAAATACTAAAACTAAACCAAATACTAAACCATTTGTTCATTTGACAGACACCTGGACAATCTGTTGTTTTTTAAAATCTTTTTTTGTCCTCCACTCCAGACTGAGGCCAGAAACAGGCACATGTCTGTGGCCACTCCGGTCATTAGACAGGCACATGTCTGTGGCCACTCCGGTCTACAGACAGGCACATGTCTGTGGCCACTCCGGTCATTAGACAGGCACACGTCTGTGGCCACTCCGGTCATTAGACAGGCACATGTCTGTGGCCACTCCGGTCATTAGACAGGCACATGTCTGTGGCCACTCCGGTCATTAGACAGGCACATGTCTGTGGCCACTCTGGTCTATAGACAGGCACATGTCTGTGGCCACTCCGGTCATTAGACAGGCACATGTCTGTGGCCGCTCCGGTCTATAGACAGGCACATGTCTGTGGCCACTCCGGTCATTAGACAGGCACATGTCTGTGGCCACTCCGGTCTATAGACAGGCACATGTCTTTGGCCACTCCGGTCTATAGACAGGCACATGTCTGTGGCCACTCTGGTCTGTAGACAGGCACATGTCTGTGGCCACTCTGGTCTGTAGACAGCGCTTTGTCAGACTGCTGGGGTCTGATTCACGGCTTTGATATACTGAGTAACGTCCTCCCACATGTAGCGGACTATGGATCTCAGTCTGGTATATGAGCTGCCATGGAGACGGTGGAAGTGCTTAGCTCTGCGTTTCGCTGGCAGTCTCTCAGCCTCTGATATTTATCTGTGTTTTACAGCAGACCTGCCCCATTAGCAGTAAATCTACACGTGGACGCTGCGCTCAGGTCAGCCGTGGCTGTGTCGTCCTGCTGATGTGAAGACATGTTAGCTCTTAGAGTTCAGTCAGAGGACTAAGGCAGATTCCTAAACCCTTAAGGGCAAGATGCTTTGCTTTGCATGTCACAGAAGTACTGTTAAGTAGTCTTTCACGTCAGAGGATCCACGGTGGTTTATTAGCGGCAAGAAACAAGAGTTCTATTGGCCTACATAGGAAGTGTGTTACCTTTTTAACTTTGCGTCTGGGGTGCAGTCAACACTTAATGGCAGTCTGGATTGTAAAGCTCTTTTTCTCTCTGCTAAAGAGCCATCCGTCAGGATGAGGAGAACCAAGGGAGAGTTTTCCACTCCACGGTTTGTTAAGTTGATTCATAGCTTCATTGATTTGTCTGTTATTTTGCCTGCTCCTCAGCCTGGTTTTGGTTCTGTTGAGATTTATGTCAACATTTTTCCGTTGAAATCATTTTAATCTCTCTCTCTCTCTCTGTCTCTCTTTGTCTCTCTCTCTCTCTCTCTCTCTCTCTCTCTCTCTTTCTCTCACACAGCTGACACAAACTTGGGTGGAGACGATGCTTTTGATGAGAAGGGCTGTCATTGTGATGTCACAGTGGAAGACCTGTCTCCACCGCTGAAGACTGTTATCAGGGCCGTCAGGTGAGAGAGAGAGAGAGAGAGAGAGAGAGGGGGAGAGTGAGAGAGAGAGAGAGAGAGACAGAGAGAAAGAAAAGGTCTTGCGGCCAGATATCCTCTGGTATTTTGGAACGTAGACTTGATTAGGTCAGGAGGTGATAGGGACCAGGGAACACCAGCTAAAGACCGCTTGCTCCTGTGAGTGTGGAATAGCGGGAGTTTACAGCTGCATGGATAGCTGGTCGCTGCTGGTTGGTACTGCGGGGGAGACCTCTCCGCTGACCCGGCCAGCCCAGCGAGCTGCGCCTCCCAGCAGGCACTGGGACAAATTGCCCTGCCTGCCGCTTTCCCAGGGTGTCAGGTGGCCGTACTCTCAGCTGGTTCTGCTTACACGTTAACTAGTGTAACACTGTGTTTTTAGAAGAGACAGCAGGTTGATTGACAGAATATTACAGAGATGAATGTACTGAGATGTAAATATTATTGACTCTATGGTTGCCGTGTAAGAACGCAGGTACAGAAACTTTGTCTGTATCGATGTCGTTTTTCTTACAAAACCAGGGTGATACTTTTATTGACCATAACTCATATCTCCCCACAGTGTCATATGATGCTCATGAGAAAAGGTGTTACATCAGGGAGAGCTTATCTGTTTGTTCCTAGATGGGCTCCTCTCTTGTATTAGCATCCCTGGTTGGTCACTGCCCTCTAGTGGCTAAATACGAACAGTTCATGATTGAAACCTGTCGACTTCATTCTTAGACATTTGCATTGTTATAACTGTGTGAGATGACATAGCTCAAATATGACTGGCAAACAGTGACAAGGTTTGCTGATTAAAAGTGAGAAAATTATCATTAATTTGACTCACCCGGATTCTCCTTGATTTTTATGTACAATTACGGAGCAATTGTCATCAGTGATCATCTCTCAAAACAAGGCATGTTTCCCTGGCAGTTTGTCCCTCACACACCTGTGGGAGTCTGACTCTTATTTGGCCTCTCTAAAACACCAAGCTTCAACACATCAGACTCCGCCAACCACCGCGAAATCCGATCTCCTCATCAGAAAACTTCCGCACCCAATTAACGCTGTAACCCATCAGGAAATACTCCTGTCAGCCCATTAAAGCTTTTTTTCGTCTAAAACTAGAAGTTTCTGAGAGCGTCTGCCCCTGACCCCGGTGGCTGAGCGGTGGGTGAGATTGATTTTCTGGGTTGGTCCCTCTTTGTAGGATAATGAAGTTCCACGTGGCGAAGAAGAAGTTTAAGGAGACCCTGAGGCCGTATGATGTGAAAGATGTGATAGAACAGTACTCTGCTGGACACCTGGACATGCTGTGTCGCATTAAGAGTCTGCAGACCAGGTGAGAGCACATCCACACACAGAATGTCCATGTTACTACTGTCACAGCCACTGAATAAAACCATACGTGAGAAATAATGAATTCATCTTTAGACATGCACGTATGTACACACAGACACACACACGCACGCACACACACGCACGCACACACACATTTGTACATGTACACACACATGTACACACACATACTAGTGCGTGCACACACACACACACACACACAGACACACACCCATGCGCACATGCACACATACATTTGTTCATACACACACATATGCACACACACACCTGAGCACACAGACAGATTAATGAACTCAGTAATGAGGACAAGGATACACAAACATAAAGGGTAGAATTCTGTTTTTGTCTTTTTGCGAAGCTGATATCAGATTTTTTTTGTCAAAGAGCAGTACTCATTTGCCAATTTCTGATGCGTTTTATGAAATCTCTGATGCAGTTTTCAAAGCAGTTCACATAACAAGTCCAAATAAAATATTCAACAGCAAATGCCTCATGCAAATGAAACCTTATTTTTGTTTCCAGTTTAAATCTTTTCTGTGAATCACATTAAACGTTTCAGATCCAAACCATAATATATTAATGTCAAACATCACCACAGCATGAATTAGACACTTGAAGAGAAAGCAGAGATAAGTCACATGAATAAGACTCATGTCTGAGTCACTCAGTGGAGACAGACTGAGTCACCGTGTCCAGAACATTCAGAAAGTCACTTTCAGTGATGGAGATCTCCTCAGCACAGATTCACACTGGCGCAGTCAGCATACAGTGGGTTAACTGGGAAAAAACTGCCTAACAACACATATGAATACTGTTAATGTACTAACCTATGTTTGTCTTCCGAGGACAAACATACAAACATACACATATATAAGCACATGGTTGTGTGTGTGTGTGTGTGTGTCTGTGTGTGTTTGTGCATGTGTGACTCTGTTTGTGTGTGTGTGTGATTGTGTGTGTGTGTGTCTGTGTGTGTGTGTGTGTGTGATTGTGTGTGTGTGTGTGTCTGTGTGTGTGTGTGACTCTGTGTGTGTGTGTGTGTGCGTGTGTGTGTGTGTACGCACGCGTGCATGTGTGTGTGTGTGTGTGTGTGTGTACGCACGCGTGCATGTGTGCGTGTGTGACTGTGTGTGATTGTGTGTGTGTGTGTGTGTGTGTGTGTGCACATGTACGCACGCGCGCATGTGTGCGTGTGTGACTGTGTGTGATTGTGTGTGTGTGTATGCGTGTGTGTGTGTGCGTGTGTGACTGTGTGTGATTGTGTGTGTGTGTGAATGTGTCTTACTCTTATGTCTCCACTCTCTCATTCAGGCTGGACACTATTGTGGGTCCTCCCCAGACTCTGAGCGGCAGGGCCAAGACCTTTTCCTCCCCCTCTCTGCACTCATATTATAGCCAAGCCAGGAGGAAACACTCAGCCACAGGGTCAGGCTGCCCCCAGTACCCCCCCCACCCCAGTAACACCCCATAATTAGGCTCAGACAGGAGTCCAAAGCTTGATGATAATTACATGCTCTATTTTTGAGATGCATTACTAAGGTACTGACAGGGTATTCATAGGATATCTGACCTTATCAGTTACACTTATCACTTAACTGAACAAAGCAGTGTTTTATTTGTGGTGTTTTATTTAATGAAATAATTCCAGATCCTGCATATAGATCCAGATCAAGCTTTGGATCCTTTGTCTGACTTAGTTTAACCCCCTGCCAGTTCCTCTAAACTAGTACTTATTCTCCAGACAAAACACAGAGGTAACCGTTGACCATGAAAAGACAGAGCATTCCTTTTGTAGTATGTCTGAATGTGCAGCTAATTCCTCCGCTTCCTGTTCTTCCTCATCCTGAAACTGAATCAGTCTGTGTTTCGCTGATTATCGATACCTGTTGCTTTTGCCGTGTGATTCCATGGACCTGTTAGTGCTTGTGTGAGCTTTAGATTCAGCATGTCAGTCGCTGACAGGATGCTTTATGTTTCCCAGTATAAAGCGTAGCTGGTGCAATGTTAATATAGAGTAGGTGACAAATGGGAGGTACCATTAACATCTGTAGCAATACTGCACGTTTTAGTGAATAGTTTTTTCAACTTTTCAGAATTAACAAGCATCAGTATTATACTAAATGCAATGCTTTGTGAATGATGACATTTTATTGCAGTGAAAAAAAGTTGTGTTTTTTTTTCTTTAGTCTAATTCCCTTTTTTTCTCTCATTAAATGCACGGACAGAGAAAAAAAGAGAGAGAGAGAGAGAGAGAGATTCCTGCTGTCCTTCTCCTCTTTAGTAGCTGCTCCAAGTAGTTTTCTGAATGTTATGTTCATGCCCTCCCCTCTCCACTAGAGGGCAGTAGGAGCAGGACTGATGCTCCCCTGTCTCCCTCACACAGGCTGGCCACGGGCACCGGTCCACAGCCCACCCTCAGCACCAAAGCCAGGAACCTTTCCTCTCCCTCCCTGCACTTGTATTACAGCCAATCCAAGAGGAAGCAGTCTGGCCCAGGGTTAGAGCCTCCATGAGTAACCTGTGACCAGTGACCCTCGTAAAACCAACGCATGGAGGCAGTGCTGGAGAGAACACTTAGTGAAATTAACACGTGCTAATTCATCCCCGGGGTCCAATGCTTGAGCCATGCTTTATAAACAAACAAACAAATAAACAAACAAAATAAACCAACAAAGCTGGAAGTATTGAAATTCTGGCTCTGTCACACATGACAGCTTTACCTAGGGGTCTAAGGGTCAAAGGTCTTCTTCCCATGGGTTGGGGTCAGGGTCGTTGGGAGTCACCTTTTCGCTGTCTGCCCTCAGTAGTCATTGGCAGACATTTGCCTGTGTGATCACAGGTGGAGTCAATAGAAGGCCCTTTCCTTGGGCCATATGAATGTCCTTTACTTTAATAATACATCACTTACAGTGTGAGATCCACTTTAGTGCAGAGTGTCGCGCTTCGGACACGCCACTCATCTCCACCTCATAATGAAATAAACCAAAATAATAACAAACTGATCAATTTGGATCTGCGTATTTGACAGTCTCCTAGTATTTGACTCTGTGGGATTTTGTTTCCTTTAACAATGTTTCCAAATGGAGAGAAAGGTGTGATAATCGTGGAGTAGTGTTTAACCCTGCCTGAGATTTGTAGGCTTCGTAGACGACTAGAGTTTCAAATCAGTTACAGTCATGTTCTTGCATGAGAATGTGGATGAACCTACTGTATGATGAAATGGTTGCAGAGAATACTGTGCCCATATAAAACTTTTCAAAGATTTGTGTACTTTTTTTTTAGGGGGGGGGGGGTTCTTTAACTTGTAGATATTGATCTCAGAGATTTGACTTTGGACTCACCATAACTATAAGCATTGTCAAAGATTATAGGTCTGATCTATAGATACTGTAGATCTGATCTACTAATATATCATTAACATGTATGTCTCCTATTTTTCCCCATAAAAGAAAATCTCTTCACATCCCCTGTAAGAGAAGAGTTTGTCTTTGAATAACACAGAGTTTGTACTGTTGTGAAGTTCTAGTGTCTTGACTTACGATTCACTAACTGCAGTTTTGTCTTGCTGTGTTTCCTGGCTGGAGCATCAGGGTGTTCTGAACTCCCCGCCACACTTCAAAGTGTGCACACAAACCCTCCATTGTGTACTGAAACCTCTCCTTTCTGTTTTTTAGGGTGGATCAGATTCTCGGAAAGGGGCAGATTCCTACAGACAGAAAGGTTAGGGATAAGATTCTTCCGGAGGGCGATTCCCTGGAACATGACATGAGTATGCTGGGACGTGTGTGTAAGGTGGAAAGACAGGTAAATCAACATTCCATCACTATATGACAGTCTCTAAAACCAAAATATCCCCTTAAAAATCATTCATAAATCTTATATCTCAACGTACGAGTTATTTGTGCACATAATCAAAGCTGTGTTTGTGGAACAAAGTGTTGAAAAAACAGATTTAAATGAAAAAGAATCGAAAAGATGTCACTCTATAGAGGGGGCTTCACTGTATTCAGTCCTGGAGGGTCATAATTTTGCTCGTTTTCACCACTAACAACCACTGTTAGCTGTTATCTTCAACCTTCAAGGACTAGACTCAGAGAACCCTGCAGTAGAGTTTGACTTTCACTCTGTGAACATCCCACTGCATTGGATGTAAAGTGTTCTGCTCACATTTCTCCGTTTCTCTCGTGCTGTAGGTACAGTCCATCGAGTCCAAGCTGGATTCCTTGTTGGATATCTACCGTCAGGTTCTGCAGAAGGGTCCATCCACAGCCTTGGGCTTGTCCACCTTACCCCTCTTTGAGCTGGAGCAAACCTCTGACTACCACAGCTCCATCCAAAGTAAGGATATGTCCTCTTGCACGCAGCTCAGCGGAGGAGTGTCACGTTCAGGTAGCGCCAACCTGCCCCGCGGCCTGCAGCTCATCCTGGCACCCAGCGAACTCAACCTTGGTAGCGGGTACCCAACATCTGCCTCATCTTTCTCTCCCTCCCCTCTCCTTCACGGGCAACCATCCAGTCCTGAAAGTAACATCTACCCCTCCTCTCCACCGCCTATCCTCACTCCCAACAACCTCTCCAGAGCTCCACAGTTCCCGGAGTTGATCAGGCCTTCTCCCCACCCCACCTCAGCCACACTGCAGCTGCCTCCTTTGGCCCAGCCGACCTCTGGCCGACCGGTGGGCCTGATCCCAGAGACACTTCAGGAGAGCAAGACGGAGGATTCCAGCGGGAGCCTGCCGTCTGCCCAGACTGAGGCTGGCTCAGGCAAAGAGGCAGAGAGTCGGCAGCGTGAGGTACAGCTCAGAAACAGGCCGGGTCGCGACATCAAGGAAGAGGTCTCCTGGAGGAGACACCTGAGTCTCGACATCGACCCCCTGGGGTCGATATCGTCCGCGACGTCCGCCCCTCCGCGGGCCAGCCTCGGGCTGGGGAAGTCTCTGTCTGTTCAGAACCTCATGCTGCCGTCGGGTGGGGACTGTCACCCCAACCTGTCCGCCCGCAGCAGCGGCAGCAGCAACAACGAGTCCAACAGCCGGGAGCCCTCGACGGACTGGGCGGAGACCGAACTCTTCATCAGCGATAAAGAGCTGGACGAGCGAGAAGAGGACTTCGACTTCCTGTCCCAGCGGGACGTCGCACTCCCGTCCGATCTGTTACCGACCGGCGCCGGAGGGCCGTCCGACGGGCAGGGCGGAATCGGAGGGACCCCCTCGCCCAGCTCCGAATCCTTGAATCTGCCCCACGTCCGGCTAAAATGACCTCATGACCTTCCGATCAAGGCGGCGCACTGTGCGGACTGGACACGACTTTCAATCACTTATGTGCTTTTTACAGAGAAATGGGGTGTTGATTTTTTGTTTTGCCCCGACTCTTTTAATTTTCAATATATCAGGTGATAAAAACAAAACGAAACTAAACAAAGCAAAACAAGACAAAACGTGCTCTTCATTCGTTTTTCTTAGTTCACACATATCATTGTACGGGCAGTTCGTCCGATAAAAGATGACAAAACAAAAAAGAACTGTTGACAAACTGATAAGGAGGAGGAAGGCGTAAAAGGGGGCAATGGTACTGTATGGGATCTTTTTCTCAGTCTTGCATGGACACTGCATGTCAGCACACTGCATTGAGTATATTTAAGAACCCGATTAGGCCCCTCCCCCTGTCAGTTTTAGCGAGTGTCATTAGGTCTCTATGGGTTCAGAGATGCACTCATCTAATGCACTGCATGTGGTAGAGTATTCTAAGTGTTCGGAGCAAGCGTAGAAACAGAATTCCCACACACAGATTCCACCTCAGCCTGTTAGATGTATAACTACTGCCTTCAAGTCCAGAATGATGTAACAGCGGAACGACACGCCACTCAGTAACACAGCAGTGTCTTACTTCCCCTGCGTTCTTCTACAGAGCAGTGGACGTTCGATGTTCTCCGAGTCTGCATATACTGTGCTCGGTAGAACTGTGTTTAACCAATTAAAGTAATCTGAGCAGTAACCTATTAAATAGCGATGGGCCTTATTTTAAAGTTAAATAGTTTAGGTTGCCTCTTACAAAATGATTTTTGGAACTTTCTGTTCTAAAGCGTAAAGTGTAGAAGAAACTGAACTAACCCTTAATAAGTACTTACAGGCCACATGTACACATCATCAAAAGCAGGCGGTTAGGGGTTAAATGAAACTAAAGAAAGCTAAACCACCTCTGACTTTTAAACGAAAGGTCTGTGATTGACGAGAGTGCAGTAGGAGCAATGTATTGTTTTGGGGTTTTTTTTCAAACAACATAAGAAAGTTGACTCCATCACAAACTGAGAAACAATTTTCATGACTTGTCAAGGACAAACCGTCATTTTCTGAATGTGATTGCTTGATTACTTGCATTTGTCTACTTTATCAAAGACATTGATTTGTCAATCATGTGAATGCAAATGCCTTTGAAAATGAATGTGTGCAAAGATGTCATTTCCTGTTTATTTATTGCACCTATTTTATTTTATAGAAAAATAAGAACACACAGCAGTCTTAACTCTTCCTGATAACTGACGGATTCTCATACGTTATTAATTTCCCATTCAGTGTGTCTGACTGGTGCATAAAGGTAATAGTATAACTTTAGAATGTAACATGTGTTTCATTAAGTCAGTAACGCATATGTGAGATACAGGCCATGTGTTGCTTTGTTAGTGTTTCTGAGTCAGTACAGTGAGTCAGTACAAAGCCGTGGGGTTTTTTTTCCTCGGGGACGGTTTAGGCACTGTATAACAATCGGAAGCACAAATGATTGCTTTGTGCAATGTTGTGATTTGATCTGTGATCCATTGGCAGTTTGAAAAAAGCTCTGTGTGAGAGAAGGTACAAACAATAAACAGAAAAGACCCTAAATAAATAAATATATAAATACTATAAAATAAGAAGAAGAAGAAGAAGAGGAAGAAGAAGAAGAGGAAAAAAGCTTTGAAGGGGGTGATGATGTCAATGGACTCTGTGATGTGTGTCATTTCATGCTTGGTTTGCTGATTGCTTAATAAAACAACAACAAAAAAACAAAAAACAAAAAAAAAAAACAAAAGCAAAAAAAAAAAAAAAAATCAAAAACATATATATGCATAATCTACTAACCACACTTTGCTCAGTAAACAATTTCTTTCATTTTTAGCCGGATGGTTCTATCTGGGTGCCTTTTTTTTGCATTTTCATAGGACTTCATACTTCCGTGCGTATAACGACCCATAACGCGAATGGATATTATTGCGAGTGTATGAGGATTGGAGAGTTGCACATACCCTGTCCGGCTGTGGTACATGTCTATCGGTTAGATATGATTTATTTTTCCACTGGTACAGTAATTTATTACACAAAACTGGCCTTTATATTCATGCTTGGTAATGTAAACATTCTACGTCATGCAGATTAATTTATTTCAGTGAACTATGTGCACATAACAGAGGAGACACTCTGTGCCTGGAAAATGCAAAACTAAATTTTATTACCATACTTCAATAAACAAACAACTTGAAACTGTGTATACATGTGTGTAATCATTAATGTGCTCTTGGAGTATCCTCCGTTCACCAGGGGAATTTTTTTTTTTAACATTTGTGAACTTAGAATTGCCGGATACAAAGTGCAGACTGTATGTTAAAATGAAATCTCATTGGCTAAACTCTCTCACAGTGACACTCTCTCGGAGAAAACATGACAATATAGTCTAATATAATACTATACTACTATATAACATAATATTGTGTTGTATTTTCTTCTGACAATTGTAACGAACGCTCACTATTTCTCAGAATAGAAAGGGCTACAAACGCATAAAAGGTCTGGGCGGACTATTTGACTATACTACAGCTGCTGGCGATGATGAAAAAAAAACCCTACGCCGTCCTTTTATGTGCAATGTGCAAAATCCTCACCATACATTTATTCCAAAAGAAAAAAAAAACTGCGCACATTATTTACAAAGTGCTCTCGACAGACAAACAGACACACCATACAATTAAACAGCACAATTTCCCAACAAAAATTCACTGATTTAAGCTATGTACAAACCCACAGATCCCCACCAAAAAGTCCACTATATACATTGCACGTCTCAGTTTCGCAAAGCACACAGGTCTTTTGAATAGTCTCTCCCGCGGCAGCGTACCAACCAATGATACGCTACTGGTAGCAGAGGATGGTTAACCAAACCAAATAACCAAAGAAAATGTTTTTGTCTAAACATACTTCATTTGGAAACTTGTGCTTTTTTTGTTAGTTTTTTAAAAAAATATCTATTTAGAAAATTAGAACAAGAGAGACAATCCTGTCAAAATGTCTTACAGAGACTTCAATGCCACTGAAATGAACTGAAAAGCAGTGTAGGTGGTCAAAAATTAAAGTAACATCACGTGACATCACGGTCAACGCACGGGGTCATTATGTCACAGAAACGGATGTTGAATTACGTGCTTGTTAACTGGCGGTCTATTTTTACTTAAGATTTTACAAGCGTCAGCGAAAGCTTGACAGAATCCGTCTTTTGTAATGTCGGATTGGGAAGATGATTATGATGAAAATGGAATCGCAATTGAAAAGCCCTCTGAGAAAACAGAATTTAAATTTCCAGCAATTAGAGGGACAACTGACGTATGCGTTGGCGGTAAACGTGTTAGCGGAGAGCTACACTGGAAAGTTGACAGAAATGGCTCGCAGTGGCGGAACTGGAAGGACAGTAAATTCAATTCGGATTTTGGTGACCGCAAGTTGTCCAGAAATGGAGAACATGGCCGCGATAGGGAAGAACGACCCCGGACTGGTGGAAAGAGAACGGGGTCATCTTCACCTGTGTCCCTCACAGTGGAGAACTCCTCAATTGGGAGGGTAATAGGTGAGCTAGGGAGGGTAACAACTCTAGCCTCTGACGTTATATTTGTTAGCAAGCTACATTCAGTATCGAATATCGAACTCGCTTAACTTTCAATTACAGGCCGAGGTGGTGCAAAAATTCGTGAACTTGAGGAGAATAGTGGCACCAAGATAAAGGCAAGTTGTGTAATTTTTGCAAATGTTATGGCTTTTTGTTTAAAAAGTAACACTAGACCAGATTGGAGACGTGAACTCTGATTAAATATAAGACGTACGTACGTGAAATGAATCGTTATCTTTTCCGTGTCAGATTAATCGCGGAGACTATGAAGGAGAACTGCTTATCTTCGGTAGCCATGATGCTCAGGAAAAAGCCAGAGAGATGATCGAGAAGATTGTGTTGGGTGATTCAGACGGTGGCCGTGGATTTCGTAATGGTAACTTATACAGAGTGAAACCGCGCTCTCCCTGTTCGGAATACACCTTTAAGTTGCGTAGACTGTTCTGGGCTTTGGCGGGGAATTAAAAACTCAACGTTGTCACACTGGGGAGTTAATGGAACCACGTGAGAGGTTTTGAAGGGTTTTTCTTGAAGCATTTAACGGTTTGTCAGTGGTTTGCAGTGTTCAGATAAAAAACATCAGGTGTCTTACAGTAAACCCAGTCACTCCCTTGTTTTGTATGTCCGTTTCTCCCAAATCACATACAGCTTGTGTGGCTATTAACGTAAAATATTCACATCCCACCCCCATCTAACAGGGTAGTCATCTTAGTTAGCCGTCATGAAGCAACCACAAGGAACCACAGTTTGCCAATTAGATGGGAATATTTTAAACTGAAGCCTTGTGTGGTTGTGCAGCTGCCGTTTTCAGTGACACTGTATAATGCATCTCTGTATTATGCATCTATGTATGGCCCTGTGCGTCTGTCCCAGTCTCAGGACACGCTTGCTCCTCGGCCAGAAGAGACTCCTGCTGGCCAGCGTCGGCACTGCAGGCCCCCGTGGCACCAGCTCCGGCTCCCATAGACTGGGCTGCTATGAGGGAGAACCGTCACAAATACGAGGCCCTGAAATGGCAGGGTGAGTGCAGCCAGAGACGAAAGGGCTGCATCTGTGTCAAACAGAAAGACATCACGTCAGCTGACAACATTTTAATGCTTGCACCAGTGAACAAGTGACTAAGGGGCTTCTGTTTTCTTATGTTGGCTGAGAAATGACTGTTCGGGAGATTAACGGGTTATAGTAATTTCTTTGCTTTGTGTGTGTGTGTGTGTGTGCATGCTTTGACTGTAACTGAAGAGGCTGGTTTGGTGGAATAATTGGTGCTTCCCTAAAACATCACATTGGTCTCTGCAGATCTCCCCCCAATAAAAAAGGATTTCTACAGGGAGGCTGAGTGTGTGGGCAGGCGTAGTGTGGAGGAGGTGCAGGCCTGGAGGTGCGTTGGTTACAAATCAGATCATTACAGAGAAACAGTCACTAACTTTTACTAGTTAGAATGAGAGATATTTTACAACCGCTGTCAGTTAATGGGCGGGACCATGATGTAACACAGTCTTGTAGCTCTTCACATTATCCAGCAGAAGGCAGTGTTTGATAGGTGTGATGGTAATATTTGAGGTTTTGTTTTATCTTTCTTTTTTTTTCTTTTTTTTTTTTTCCTTTTTTTTTCTTCTTCTTCTTCTTCTTTTTTTTTTTAAGGTTTTGAGCGGGAACCTTAAGCCAATCAGAGAGGCTGTCATCTGTCAGATGATCTGCTTTGTCTATAAGTGTGTGGTCCTTTTTCCAGTTCTCTTCCTGTAGTGACTCACTGGTGTCTGTCAGAGCCCGGGCACCAGGGATTCCTCTCCGTTGGTTCTTCATAAAAATCACTCTCCTCTGTCTGGCTCTCCCCCACCAGAAAAGACAACAACAATATTTTTGTGGATGACCTGAAGGAGAAAGAGAAAAGAGCCATTCCTAACCCTGTGCACACATTTGAGGAGGCTTTTTCTCCCTACCCGGGTATTATGGAGAACATTATCCGGGTGGGGTTTCAGAAGCCAACCCCGATTCAGGTACGCCAGATTCCCCCCTCCCTCCGTGCTGGCACTGTAACTCCCCGCGTGAAAAACTGCTGAGAATTTTTTTATTTTTTTAAGTCCATATTGTCAGCTCATTTACATGGGTCATGTCATCAGCCTTAGAGTGTACAGCCCAGCAAATTCGAGTCCTCTGATTGGCCTTCGTGCATAAGTTTTTCCGGTACATTCTCACGGATGTCGCTAACAGATCTGAACACAGAGATGTCCTGCGTGATGCCTTTGTTTTACGGAGGACCGGGGCTTTCCAGCCGTTTAAGACAAAAGATGAACTTTATTTACCCCGGCGGGGGGGGGGTTCTTTTTTGCCACAGTATAAAAAAGTGAACAGAGACAGAAAGATGGGGAGTAACAGACAATGCAGCGTACACCATACGTTGTATGCAATATAATAAACAATATACAGCACACAGTATGTAATATAAAGACCAGTGTACACACACGCGCACAGTCCAGTATAGACTGTACTATATATTATACCAAGTCTCAGGAAACATTTCACATGCACACATGTTAAGAGTACCATCACTGTTGTTGTAAGGGTGTGGTTAATGTCATAAACCGCACATACCACTACTATGTTTTACATATGGCTCAAGGACCCTGGTGTTATTGTAATTGTTTGAGGAAAGTACCGTAACTTTTTCACAATAATCAGTTGTCCTTTAACCCCAACAACGATGCTTTAGTCAGCGTCTGGCATGATATGATTCACTTTAAGTGTTGGATCTCCGTTTTGTTGTTTGTCACGGTTTTGTAAATGCAGAGAAGTTTGCAGTGTTAGATTCTGTAAATCAGTCAGACTGAGTGTCTGATTAAGTGATAGAGTATTTCACTTTCAGCATCTCTTACGCAGTCCTGTTAGGCTCTGTATGAGTAGATCAAAGCTAACCAGTCATCAGAGCTTCGTGGCTTCATTTAATGTAGTGTGATCTGTGTGTGTGTGTGTGCGTGTCTCTCTGTGCGTGCGTGCGTGCGTGCGTGCGTGCGTGTGTCTGTGTGTCTGTGTGTGTGTGTGTGTGTGTGTCTCTCTGTGTGTGTGTGTGGCGTCCTCTACCCTACAGACGTTTTGATGGCATGTGTTATAGAGAATATGGGAGCTGTCTGAGTTGCATACTCACCTGCATTGCTGTAATATGGCCTAAATGCCATATTGCTGGTGCATATGACATACAGTTGGACAAGTTCTCTGGTTGTCTGCACTGTCAGTTGTTTGTTTTAATTAGGTCAAAAGGAAGTTTAGCCTGTTTCACATCGTGGAAACCTCAACTGGATGTTTGACAGTACCAACAGTGTGTTGTGTGGTGCAGTGTGTGGTTGTGTAGTGTTGTATAAGACTGTGTAATTGCTTTTCTGTTCTGGTACAGTCCCAGGCCTGGCCTATAGTTCTGAGTGGGCTGGACCTGATTGGAATAGCCCAGACAGGCACTGGAAAGACCCTGGCCTATCTGCTCCCTGGCTTCATTCACATGGACCAGCAACCTCTGTAAGTCTGTGAAACAGAAACTGTTTCTTTTCTTTTTTTTTTGGCTTATTGATCAGGCAACCTGTGGACTGCAGTCAGAAATTTCAAAGCTGAATCATAACTGTGTCGCGTTTCTTTGAATTTTGCCAGCGTGACCGAAATGTGTGAACTCAAATGAATGAACTCATCCAGAAACTAGGAAGTGATTTTTTTTGATGTGGCAGGTGACATAATTTTTCTCCTAATGTTAGATGAGGGTAGCCAGTGGTTGCAGGCTCTGTTTCCGCGACGAGCATCGCAACAAACAGGAAATGCCACAAACAAGAATTTAACGAAACGCCGCCAAGTATGCAGTTAGGATTAATGTCGTATTGTATGGAGCACCATCATACCAAAACAGTTCCTTGTAGGGGCAGCCTACTTGGCCGTAAAGCAAATTCTGATTTTGAGGAGTGAAGGAAGGCGCTGGTTTCTGTCCGGTAGATTACAGCCTTGGCTGACCATGCAGGATGTAGGAATAAAGCTGACAAATCAAAAATGTATTGATGTCTTTGGCCATGCCAACCTTCACATATTTTAATTGTTCCAGCAACTCTCTGTTGGTCACACTAAACAAACCAAAAAGCTGGAATCTGAAAGACAACAAAAGAATATGGGTTTGGATCTACATGCAGGGGCTCCAGACTAACTTCTCCACTGGGTACACTGGTGGCACTGGTGCTGTCAACTTTCTCTGTTGGTGGCACCAGCACATGATGTGGTCCCCCCCCCCTCCTTTTTTTTTTTTTTTATTTATTTTTTTTTTTGTGCAGCATGTTATTAATCAGTGGCCTTGCATGCTGATGAATAGTTGTCTTCATTTGCATACCCCAGTTTTGCATTAAAGTAAAGGTTGACAGTGACTCCAGACTTGATGTTTGCAAAATGTTTTTAATCTGAACATTAAGTTTCTCTGATAAAATAGGTCATGTTCTATTATATCATTTTAAAAGATAGAATAACACCAATCTTATCAAATAAAAGCAAAACATAACGCTATGTAAGACGGCTCCTCCAGTCCCTGTGAGATACCCGCGCTGTTTAACAAAGCTGAGGCCATAAACGCTAAGCTATCGTCAGTCTCTCCGGAGTGCAGGCAGGGAGAGAGAGAGAGAGAGAGAGAGTGCAGGCAGGGAGAGAGAGAGAGAGAGAGAGAGAGAGAGAGAGAGAGAGAGTGCAGGCAGGGGCAGAGAGAGAGAGAGTGCAGGCAGGGGCAGAGAGAGAGAGTGCAGGCAGGGGCAGAGAGAGAGAGAGTGCAGGCAGGGGCAGAGAGAGAGAGAGTGCAGGCAGGGGCAGAGAGAGAGAGTGCAGGCAGGGGGAGAGAGAGAGAGAGTGCAGGCAGGGGGAGAGAGAGAGAGAGTGCAGGCAGGGGCAGAGAGAGAGAGAGTGCAGGCAGGGGCAGAGAGAGAGAGTGCAGGCAGGGAGAGAGAGAGAGAGAGAGAGAGAGAGAGTGCAGGCAGAGAGAGAGAGAGAGAGAGAGAGAGTGCAGGCAGGGAGAGAGAGAGAGAGAGAGAGTGCAGGCAGGGGCAGAGAGAGAGAGAGAGTGCAGGCAGGGGCAGAGAGAGAGAGAGAGTGCAGGCAGGGGCAGAGAGAGAGAGAGAGTGCAGGCAGGGGCAGAGAGAGAGAGAGAGAGAGAGTGCAGGCAGGGGCAGAGAGAGAGAGAGAGAGAGAGTGCAGGCAGGGGCAGAGAGAGAGAGAGAGAGAGAGTGCAGGCAGGGGCAGAGAGAGAGAGAGAGAGAGAGTGCAGGCAGGGGCAGAGAGAGAGAGAGAGAGAGAGTGCAGGCAGGGGGAGAGAGAGAGAGAGTGCAGGCAGGGGCAGAGAGAGAGAGAGTGCAGGCAGGGGCAGAGAGAGAGAGAGAGTGCAGGCAGGGGCAGAGAGAGAGAGAGAGTGCAGGCAGGGGCAGAGAGAGAGAGAGAGTGCAGGCAGGGGCAGAGAGAGAGAGTGCAGGCAGGGAGAGAGAGAGAGAGAGTGCAGGCAGGGGGAGAGAGAGAGAGAGTGCAGGCAGGGAGAGAGAGAGAGAGAGAGAGTGCAGGCAGGGAGAGAGAGAGAGAGAGAGTGCAGGCAGGGGCAGAGAGAGAGAGAGTGCAGGCAGGGAGAGAGAGAGAGAGAGTGCAGGCAGGGAGAGAGAGAGAGAGAGAGAGTGCAGGCAGGGAGAGAGAGAGAGAGAGAGTGCAGGCAGGGAGAGAGAGAGAGAGAGAGAGTGCAGGCAGGGAGAGAGAGAGAGAGAGAGTGCAGGCAGGGGGAGAGAGAGAGAGAGTGCAGGCAGGGGCAGAGAGAGAGAGAGAGTGCAGGCAGGGGCAGAGAGAGAGAGAGAGTGCGTGCAGGCAGGGGCAGAGAGAGAGAGAGAGTGCAGGCAGGGGCAGAGAGAGAGAGAGAGTGCGTGCAGGCAGGGGCAGAGAGAGAGAGAGAGAGAGAGAGTGCAGGCAGGGGAGAGAGAGAGAGAGAGTGCAGGCAGGGAGAGAGAGATTTTTTTTTTTTTTTTGAGATTTACATTGCCTTTAATACATCAATTTGGTTTTGTCCATATTAAGTGATGCCTCCCCCGAACCCCTCCCCTACAGAGAAAACCCCCATTCCATCCTTCCCCTTGAAACCATACGCTCAAGATATACATTCTATTCTTCATAAAGACATACAAAGCTCTTCGTTAACAACAGAACACAACACATTTCCAACACACCATACATTCAGAAAAGACCTCAGATCATTAATAAGTTTAAAATAAGCAAATTCCACTCTAAGGCGAGCTGGGAGAGAGAGAGAGAGAGTGCAGGCAGGGAGAGAGAGAGAGAGAGAGTGCAGGGAGAGAGAGAGAGAGAGAGAGTGCAGGCAGGGGCAGAGAGAGAGAGAGAGTGCAGGCAGGGGCAGAGAGAGAGAGAGAGTGCAGGCAGGGGGAGAGAGAGAGAGTGCAGGCAGGGGAAGAGAGAGAGAGTGCAGGCAGGGGCAGAGAGAGAGAGAGTGCAGGCAGGGGCAGAGAGAGAGAGTGCAGGCAGGGGCAGAGAGAGAGAGAGTGCAGGCAGGGGCAGAGAGAGAGAGTGCAGGCAGGGGGAGAGAGAGAGAGAGTGCAGGCAGGGGCAGAGAGAGAGAGAGTGCAGGCAGGGGCAGAGAGAGAGAGAGAGTGCAGGCAGGGGGAGAGAGAGAGAGAGAGAGTGCAGGCAGGGGGAGAGAGAGAGAGAGTGCAGGCAGGGGGAGAGAGAGAGAGAGTGCAGGCAGGGGGAGAGAGAGAGAGAGTGCAGGCAGGGAGAGAGAGAGAGAGAGAGAGAGAGAGAGTGCAGGCAGGGAGAGAGAGAGAGAGAGAGAGTGCAGGCAGGGGCAGAGAGAGAGAGAGAGTGCAGGCAGGGGCAGAGAGAGAGAGAGAGAGAGTGCAGGCAGGGGCAGAGAGAGAGAGAGTGCAGGCAGGGGCAGAGAGAGAGAGAGTGCAGGCAGGGGCAGGGGGAGAGAGAGAGTGCAGGCAGGGCGGGTGCAGGCAGGTGAGACTGACTGAACCAGTAAAAAAGAAAGTACCACTTTCAACCGCAGTGGTTAACGCAGTAACCGTGCACCAAAACAGTCGAACGATCGTCATGCACTCGCACGAAATTTTAACTCGCACACACTCAAAAAATTGTCGCAGTCTCGAGCCCTGCGCATACCTGACAGAGAAGCCTCATATCTGTGTAACAAACTGTAGTCAGCAAAACGTTGGCATCCAACCACTCGCACAACCTGCCAGAAATACAGCTCCAATAGGGGCAGTCCCTGAGTACGCAGATTCTAGTTTCCGCACAGAAGTTCACTTTTAATGTGCTTTACCACTGAAAGCCGGGGATCGTTGAATGTGGTTTCAAGTTGAAAGGGTTTTAATCACAAGTTTCTGTCAGTTTTCATCTGTCTGCTTGTGTCATTTAGAAAGTATTGCTTTCTGTCGCAGTACAACTTTTTATTGAAGAGCACAAAGAATCGAATTCATCAGAAAGGTGTGTCGTTGACTGGCAGGACTGGTTTTCCCGGGGCTCACAGTTCAAAGCATCTAATTTTAATCTTGTTCCATCACTATTTATAAGTGTCTGATTTTAATATTGTTATATCATTATTTATAAGCATCCGATTTTAATCTTGTTATATCATTATTTATAAGCGTCTGATTTTAATCTTGTTATATTATTATTTATAAGCGTCTGATTTTAATCTTGTTATATCATTATTTATAAGCAGTTGATGCTCGTGTTGTGAACCCAGTGTAGCTGTATGTCTCTGCCTCTCTGTGTGTGTGCCTGTGTGTGTGTGTGTGCATGCGTGTGTATCCCTGGCTCTGTGTGTGTGCGCGTGACGTGTGTGTGTGCGTGTGTGTGTTTTCAGGCGGAGAGACAAGCGGGAAGGCCCTGGTATGTTAGTGCTGACACCCACCCGAGAACTGGCACTCCAGATAGAGTCTGAGTGTAACAAGTACAGCTACAAGGGTTTCAGAAGGTAAAAGTTACACCCCTGTATCTAAACAACCACGCAGCCACATGACCCCGTGCAGCTCTGTGGGTTTGAACAGCAGAGCTCCTGCGTTTCCATGACAACCTGCAGAGGTGTGCATGCCCCGGGTCCCACGCGCCCTCTTGCTCTGATATTTCGTCGGCGTGCCTGGTCCGCGCGGGCGTGTTCTCCTGTGTGCGTTTAGCATTAAGCAGCTTACGTCAGTTCCCTTCCTAATGCACAGCAACTCCTCACCAAAACAGTTCCTCCTGCCTTATACACACACACAGGTGATGTCAGGAGAGCCGATAACCTGATGAGGGGAGGTGGGTCACACCAGGAAGGGAAGGTGTTCCCCCTAAACCGGGACATGTCTGTTAACCCAAACATGAGCCTAAAGTTAAAACTGTCCCATAGGACAACAACCAAGGGGCATATTCTGTCTCATTGTCACTTAAATGAAGTCCCCCTGGTCTGGCAGTAGAAATGGCCTAAGCCTGTTCCAGCTCTGAGGTCTTTCTCTCCCGGCTGTCTTTTGGCTTCGGCCTGTTGAGAGCGGTTGTGTCGCCGCTGGACCGTGAAGACCAGCGCTGTGTCTGAATGTGTGTTTGCAGTGTCTGTGTGTACGGCGGAGGAGACCGGAGAGGGCAGATTAACGCGGTCAGCGGCGGCGTGGACATCGTCATCGCCACCCCGGGACGACTAAACGACCTGCAGATGAACGGACTCATCAACCTGCGCTCCGTCACGTACCTGGTGGGTGTGAGGGGAGTTCTGGGAAGGCGTGGGTGGAGGGGAGGGGAGGGGAGGGGGTGATCGTCTTAAAGGTGTAGTCTGACCAGTCTTACCTCCGCCCAGATGCGTCTGACTTTTTCCACCAATGTTTAGTGACCGATCGCCGCTGATTGCTTGGCGTGACCAAAAGAAAAGAAAAAAAAAAAAAAAGAATTGTGTGTTTACAGAAGATTTCAGGGGTAATCTTTTGTTAGAAGTGAAGGTTAGTAAATGATTTCAGGGGTAATCTTTTGTTAGAAGTGAAGGTTAGTAAATGATTTCAGGGGTAATCTTTTGTTAGAACTGAAGGTTAGTAAATGATTTCAGGGGTAATCTTTTGTTAGAACTGAAGGTTAGTAAATCCTCACTCAGCATCTACTCTGTAGACAGTTGAGTAACTGAAGAGTGTGATGTGTGTGTGTGTGTGTGTGTGTGTGTGTTTTGGCTTCCAGGTGTTGGATGAAGCAGATCGTATGTTGGATATGGGATTCGAACCACAAATTATGAAAATAATTCTGGATATTCGCCCAGACAGGCAGACAGTCATGACCAGGTAACACTGGGCCACCGGTACCAGTCTGGCCGTTAGAACAACAGAAATGAGGATGAAATGGTCCAGTCCAAGTGCTGTGTGGTCTCTGTGTTGTTAATAGAGTCAGTACTGATCCGTTCATTCAGATTCAGTTAAATTGACAATAAATCCGTTCTGCAAAGTCTGTTTGTGTCCTCAGTGTGTTCTCACACACACACACACACACATTCTGCTTGGTATGCTCTCATTGCACACACTCACAATCACACTCTCTGCTGGGTGTGTTCTCTCTCTCTCTCTCACACACACACACACTCATACACTGCTCAGTGTGTTGTGTCTGCACTGATAACCCTTATATTGATCATTTCCACAAGCAGAAGGTTGAAGAGAAGGTGTGTGATATTTCATTGACATGAAAAGTGAGGATTTAAATCACCACTGAACAAGTAGTATCAGTTTTATTAGTGTTTGTTTACTTACTTGTTTGTTAAAATGAATCTTATGGTTGTCCTGAGCATCAGCTGTTTATATTTCCCACGCAGAATTCGTGTGTGTGTGTGTGTGTGAGCTATGTTTAGACACACACTTCACGTCCATGATGGTTTCACTGACACTACTGTCCTCTCCTCTGTCCCTTACTCCAGTGCCACCTGGCCTTCGGGCGTGAGGCGTCTGGCCAAGTCTTACCTCACAGACCCTATGATGGTCTACGTTGGTACCCTCGACCTTGCAGTGAGTAGACAGACCCTGGCTTTGTCTACAGCCTGTTCACGAAAATATCAGAACCTAAATTTAGGATCACAATAACCATCAATTTCCTCTCTTTCTCCCTCTCTCTCTCTCCCTCTCCCTCCTTCCTCTCGTGGGTAAAGGCAGTGAACACAGTGGAGCAGAGAGTGCTTTTTGTTCAGGAGGAGGAGAAAAAAGCATACGTTTTTGATTTCATCCACAACATGGAACCCCAGGACAAAGTCCTGATATTCGTAGGGAAAAAAATCGTGTGAGTAAACAGCTTCAAAGTTCCCGCCTCACAACCACCACCCCACTGTCAGGGAGATACCACATCTTCCCAGCAAAAAAAAAAAGGTCCCCCACTGTCAGGAGATACCACATCTTCCCAGCAAAAAAAAAAGGGAAATGAGAAAAAATTCAAAACAAAAAAAAAGAAAAGTTGACAGTTTTCTGCGATGTGGGTCAAAGGCTTCCATTTTCGTTTCATGTTAAACTGCAGCCATGCAGGTGCTTGCTTGTGGGGCTGGTTTTGTTTTGTTTTTTGTTTTTTTGAGAAGTGATCTCCATCCCCCTCGGTGATGACTCTACTCTCTCTGTCAGTTTCGATTTCTGGAGCCAGTTATCCGCTGGGGTGCAGTGGAATTACTATGTGCCTAAAAGGTTCGCTCTTCTCCAGAAATGAAAGCTGTTCTTTCTGGTGTCTGGGAAAGGGCAGGGCACTGGTGTGCTGTAGTCAGAAAACACAGTGTTGTCTGACAGTCAGGAGTGTTGATGGGTTTGACTCCTCCCCTCTCCCACTCTCATTTCTCTGCTGGCCACACCCCTCAGCAGGGAAAATGAAACTGCAAACTTGCAATCTAGTTGAATTTCACTAATACATCTATAATGCAGCTGATAGCAAAAAAAAAAAAAAAAATGTTTTTAAAAACTTAGTTCTTTCGCTGCAGGAAGAGAATGGATTTCATGGGCATTTATTTATTTGTTTTAATGCTGAGAGACTTTAGCAGGCAACTCTTTGTCATGCTGCCTCACGGGACTGAATCCGTTCTCGACATTGTTCATCAGATTCTTGTAAATCGTTTACGACATTCCTTTGATTGAGCCGAGACTTCTTTTGTGGGGGGAAAAAAAAATATAGCAACAGTAGTATTGGCCTTCAGGGGGTGGAAAGCTGTATATGAATGTGTATGTGAGAGTGTTTTTCCACTCTACATAAGGACAGAGACGTCTCAAATGTTTATGGTTTACTCAGGCGTTTTGAAATAGATCCATTCTCACACACATGGTGGCATCAGACCTGCTTTCATATGACTTGAGCGTAATCAAACATGTTTCAAACCCAAATCAAAAGCCTGTCTGTCCGTTATTCCGTTACTAGTTGTTAAAAAGAACCTGTCGCTGATGATGTCAGTTGTGTGTGGTGTAATGTTGTTGTTGTTGTTGTTGTTGTTGTTTGGGCCTGTTCAGAGCGGACGACCTGTCCAGCGATCTGTGTCTGAGGGGCATAGCCGTTCAGTCTCTGCATGGAGACAGGGAGCAGAGTGACCGTGAGGAGGCCCTGCAGGACTTTAAAGACGGTGTGTACACTCGAAGAGCCCATCAGGAGGGCGGGGCTCATGGGAGATGAGGAGGCCCTGATTGGCCAGTTAGTCTGTAGGGGGATTTTATGTGTTTTTTGGTGACGTGTAAGGATAGAGGATCATTGGACCAAACCGTGCGTTTGGAACCTTCTGCTTCAGTATGTGTAATAGTGTAAAAAAACAAAACCAAAAAAAAACGTGTGCTGACGTGTTAAACTAAAGCAACTTGTGTTCACCACGTAATTTAAAAATTCATAGCCCTGCAGCTAATTCACTTCGGCAAAGCCCAGGTCATCTGTCAGGTAGCTTGTCTGAATATTAAACCAAAAACCACACGGGAACTTCAAAATAACATTACCAACCTTTATACCCCTACTTTAGCCTGGCTTATTGTGCCAGAGTTAGTCAGCATTAGCTCTGTGCTTCTTAACTTCCTTTCAACCATTCAGTTCTTTTCATCGAATTACTCTGTGTGTGTGTGTGTGTGTGTGTGTGTGTGTGTGTGTGTGTGTGTGTGTGTGGTGTGTAGGCCGTGTGCGTATTCTTGTGGCCACGGATCTGGCCTCGAGAGGACTGGATGTCCACGACATCACACATGTCTTCAACTACGACTTTCCACGGAATATTGAGGAGTACGTCCATCGAGTGGGCCGGACAGGGCGCGCAGGGTCAGTGCCGAGAGAGAGAGAGAGAGACAGAGAGACAAGTTACTGCTTAACCGGCTGTCTGTTAGCTTGACATGTGGTTATAGGCGCTTCCTTTTTAATGAACAATCATCTGTGTGGACATAGGCGGTGTGGGGCCTCCGTTACCCTGGTAACAAGGGCAGACTGGAAGATGGCGAGTGAACTTATTCACATCCTTGAGAGAGCTGGCCAGGTACTCGACATAATCACACACACACATACACACACACACGAAATATCCAAACACATCTCTTCCTTACCCAGCCCATAACCAAGACATCACACAGGCTGACTGACACGTTTTACGAGATGTTTGTACTTTTCATTATTATCATTCCTTAAAAATCAACCCAAACCCAGATCTGGTCTGAAGGCTTGGTTGATTTCTCTGCTGTATTTGTGTTTAATTCACGTCTCTCAGGATGTTCCAGAAGAACTGGTTTTGATGGCGGAGCGGTATGACAAACATCAGCGAGAGAAGGAGCTGATGGCTCCCAGAGCGAGGGGTGACGGGGGAGGAAGACGAGGAAGAGGAGGCAGGGGTGGGAGAAGTGTGTTCGGGACAGACTCACACTGGGGCGTGTGACGCTCTGTGGGTAATTGTTCTTGTCCCCCACTATTCTTCTCAGCTCACTCAAAAACAAGAAGCATGAAATGTTAAAAACGTAAGACTGTGTGTAGAAGTACTTTTTGTTTTTATTTCTCTTGGTTTGCAAATGAATACAACTCTGAAATAAATAACTGTGTGTTGCATTTCTGTTGTGATTTTCAGTGCAAACCATTATCTCTTTTCCACGTGTTATGTTCTCAGATGAATAAAACGGGTATGAAAACTGGATGCACAGTGTCTTATAGGTAAGTGCACTGTGGTCTTTCTCCTCTGCTTCAGTACATGTGGTGACTTTGTTGTTGAGTCATATTGTGTCTTGTAACAGACTGGTGGTTATACCACAAGTTTACAAAAACAAAAAGTTTGTGCTGTGTTCTTCTTAACATCCGCAAAGCAGGATGTGAAGTCTTACAGTTTATTTTGAACAATAGTGGTGTGATGTGTAGTGTGGTGAGATTCCTGAGTGGCAGAGAGACACTGCATATTTGTAAGACTTCAGCTGACTCAGCTCTGTACTGAAGCTATTACAGTCAAACAACAGACCAAAATTAATCTGTTTTTTTTCCTCTGCAAACACACACACACACAGAGTCCCTGCCAGACTTTCCTGGAGGTTCTAAAATGCTGTTGTTGTTTTTAGGATGAAGAGGCTTTTTGACAATTCAAGAGTTTGGTGACTCTTTTTTGTTTATAAGTTTGTTTTTAAAGGCATTGCATTATAATTTGAGTGTATGGGATACATTATTATGTTTGATTAAATACCAGTTAGTCATTTCCCAGTTGTGTCCAACACATATAAAATCTTAATTACTTTAAGTCGACTTAGTCATGGAACAAAGTGTCATTCTGTGTTCATGTGTTCAGCAGAAATGTTTCTCCAATAAAAGCCTCTGTTATTGAAACTCACAGTGCACTCAGGAATAAATCCAAACAGGGAAATTTGTTTTCTTTGGTGAATATTTATTGTGGAGTGCTGTTATTGAAAAAGGTTGAAATGTGACCACACAGAAACAGGGAGCGTACACTGGTAAAAACCCATTCACGGTTGTGACCCAAGGCCAAGGCGTGTCATAACCAAACCAGCTGTGTCGATCTTCAGTGTTTTTCAGGCCAAGGGCCTCTTGGCTGATAGGGGGTCCCTCTGCTGTGTCTCTATTACATATCATATCAAATTGTGTTGCTTATTAAACCAGGCCAACAGTAATGTGTAGGGTGGCCTATAGTGCTGTGTATAGAGGTATTTTGTGATGGTGTAGACAGCGCTAACCCATTAAAATAATAATTACTGACTGATTCATATATATATTCATATATGACTTAGGTTACTTGCATTGACGTGAACTGAATAAGTGGAAGATAAAAAGATTTATTTTTGCTTATTATAGGTTGTATTTATGTTCATGTATATTTTTGGACATATTTTAATCTTTGGAAGAAAAAAAAAGTTTGGGATCAAATTGTTTGGCGGACCCCCCTGCAGTAACGCTGAGGGCCCTCTAGGGGTCACAGACCCCCTGTGTAGATGATTAATAACATGTAGTGGTTTATCTTGGTGGCGAAGTTACACAACCAATCAGGATGTTTCTAGGTTTATTACAGACACACGTGTTCAGCCCCATAACATGTTTAGTGTTGTAGATGCATGGGGGGAAAACGTGATAGACATTTCTCACTGTCCACCGGTCTGTCCGTAGGTGAGGTCTATACCAGGAGCCTCTCATACCCTAGTTTGAGCTACTGCTAAAATTAGCCCAGTAGCCATGAGCACCAGGCAACAAGATGTAGCCTGTGGGTATTCACAAGGCACCTCATAATAACAGAAATACAGAACAAAATGGAGAAGACACAACAGATTTCATTAGTATATCTGTGTATAAAAGAATATAACAAATTTACTCTCCACCATCCTAAAATCTAAAATACCTGGATCAGGTAAAGATGGGGAAGCCATTATTCCGCTGTTCTTCAATTCGGTCTGCAAGGAATCTGCAGCTTTTCCTGTCCAGACCACAGAGTAGGTTTTGTGTAGGGATAAAGAAGTTTGGAAGAGAGCCAGATCTTAAATGCCCCTCAAAATCCTGCAGTAGCTGCTGAAAACAGTCACTCAGGCGATCTACCGCCCAGTCGCTGTCCTCTACTCTCTCGGCGCAAGCGTGGAACAGCGTGGTCTTAGCATAGTAGGAGCAGAACTTGGATAATTCCTTTTGGTGCTTCTCCTTCAGCTGTGCAAGCAGGTACTTCAACAACTTCAGACACTTCTTCCTAAACAAAAGCAGAGCACATAACACGATCACTTTTTGTGGTTGGTCTAATTCTCCTAACCATATAGATGGTACCACTGTAACGGAGTTTTCTTTTGTTCTTAAACGGTGTGACTTTAGCTACACCTTTTGGATCAGCAGAAGTTGACTAGCATCAGGTAATATGGGTGAAACATATTAAAGTAACTTTCCTCAGAAAAGAACCATGAAAAGGATTACAGCGGAGATTTGCATCTGATGATCCATACTGTTACAATCAGTGAATCAAAATTTTCACACGAGCTACATTGTGAATCAGCAACGTGAAAGACACTTGTAAACTGTAGAGACTGGAGTAAAGGCAAATAAATTCTTCTCCAGGTCTAGTTCCACCACATTGCCTTTAATAATAACGTCATGCATGCGTACCTGCAGCACGGTGTTGCGTTTTTCTCACAACACGTCTTTGCGTGACCGTGTTTCATCAGAATGTCCTTCTCA
This sequence comes from Chanos chanos, assembly GCF_902362185.1. NCBI lineage: Eukaryota > Metazoa > Chordata > Actinopteri > Gonorynchiformes > Chanidae > Chanos > Chanos chanos. Next base: position 51,640,552 of record NC_044498.1, read on the forward strand.
ACGTGCGAGAAAGAGATGCGCCAAGCGTCTGTTAAAATGACAAAGCTTCAGATTTTACACTCAAGTACTAACAACATTCATTTACACACCACAACCATTCCAAGCGTCCCGCGTCTCACCTTTAGCAACAACCCCGTCGCACTCTGCACCGCCTCGGCCGGTGTATTTCGGTACGAGGTAGTATGGTTTTAGTCTGTAAACCCTCTTTTCTTTCCTTCCCAGCCAGTTCTCAATCATGAATCCATCCGTGGTGAAGTTCGGCCAGCTTCCATGAACCTCCAAGCCAAGGACAATGTCCACATCAATGGTGTCCCTCAGCTTCAGTGTCACTGCAGGACACCCTGGTCTCTTGCGCGTCACGTCTACACCTGAAACGTATTAATCATGACACAGCGTCACTCATTTAACCATTGCAAGTTACGCAGCCCACTTTCAAACAGCGGCTTAATTGTGACTCATCGTATTGGTGACAGTAAATGTAGAATACTTACCCTCAAGGGTACTGACAGCCTCTACCACGACTTTTCTAAACTCATTTAACATTTCACTGGCTTTGATCCTCTTCTCCTGATCGAGAAAGCGATCCAGTTGGTGCTTACTGGGACGTTTGAGGGCGACGCTGTAAAACGCGCCATCGTCACCAAAAGGTTGGATGTCCACTCTTTCCACAGGGACTACCATCATCACATCAAATTCATCGGGTTCGCCAATCTGAAATATACACGTCACATATGGGATCTCGCGCAGTTGAAGTTTTATATCGCTAGATAATCATTAATTTTCCCTTTGTCAGGGCACCGGGGTGTCACCTACCTTGACGTTCTCGAAGTAGCTTCCTGTGTTCAGTTCTTTTATGTCTTTAAACCACGGGAACTGTTTCAACTGCTCTTCTATGGCCTTCACAGCATCCTTAACGTGTCTTGTTGCTTCTGATCTGTCAACTTTCCTTAACTTTAACTTTTCAAGTGTCGATGTGAGAGTTTTGTTTGGATTCCCTTCGAAGCTACTGCCTCTTCTGGTCAGTTTCTTGGCAATCCCCTGGGGCGCATTTTCATTTCTGTCAGCGCTCTGTCCATCTGTACTCTCAACGCTATTGCCTTTCCTTGGAAATTTCTTGCGAGCCGTTGTTTCTACATTTTTAACAACCTGCTGCACGTGGTTAGAATCTTCCGGGTTACAGGAGGCTGATTTTGGCGAGGGGTCCGAGACGGGATTTGGAATGCGTCCTGACTCCGTTACGCACGTGTCCTGGGCGTATTGAGGACCCCTGGGCCCTTTAGTCTGTCTGGCGCTCCTGGTCCGAGTCGGAGTTGGGCTTTTTGCTCTGCTTTCTCCTGGACGTTTTGTTGACTCTTTGCGTGATTTTCCTCTCCCAGTCATTGTAGTTCGGTGCGTTGTGTCCGCGCGTCAAAGAAAGGCGTAGCAGAGTGCGTGCCTTTTTATATAGATGACGTCAGAGCAGGTGGCGGCGATCTTAAACTGGACCTGTTGCTCATTTCATCGTCGTTCAGCAAGCAAAAAACCCGAATGAATAAAAATAAATAAATACAATTAAAAGCGGATGTGTGAATGATTAGTTTCCCGTAAGTGCTCAGAATTTAAAGACAGTTTCATGATTATCTACGTATCCCTGGTCATCCTCGAGAGGCTAAATATGCTCGAATGAGGAAATGCAAAGTGAAGAATTATTTAACACGTTAATACTTAATCGTTTTCTCTGTTCAACTCGCAGAGAAGTTGAGTTTCCAGTTAAATAGACTCTAGCGACCCCTCGTGGCAGTCTTTGGAAGGGAAAAACGGTTCTTATAAAACCCTATTAGCTTTTAGTTTAATAGTTATGACTGTAAAAATTCTGTGACACTAGGTCATACTTTATACATTATACAAAGAGACAGTGAGCCACAAAAAAAATAACCCCATTCCTGTTGGTTGAAACACCTTTAATATGACATGAAGCGTTTCCATGTTTTAAACAGTAAGGTGCAGAAGCTAATGCCAATTAAAATCCACAAGTGCATGTGCAAATGAAGCAAATGTCAATCTAAGTGCTTAAATATTTCAGTTGTCTGTGCACTAAAACTCTGCATGCGTCCAGAGCTGGACTACTTCGGAAAATGTTTCCAATTTTCTTTTTAAAGCTAAACACAACATGGGGATTCTCTCAGTGCTTAACCAGAGAATGCCTTTGACATTATGATCACCAGTGAACAGTGAGCATATGATAATTTGCGAACATTTAAACAGTGTTACAGCCCGACCGAAACTGCACTCCAGAGATTAAGATGAATATCTTTCCTTCTGAAAAAAAAAATGTATCACAGATGGTATTAATGGTCATGACACCATTCAGTTGTCTATTGTTGAAACTCGTAACAAGGTTAGCGTCACAAATAAATTAAAATTACACGTTATGAATTAAGATTAGGATCTGTAACATGTCATTTAGACCTGTATTACAGTCCTCTATTTCATGACATGTTTTTTTTGTTTTTGTTTTTTTTTTTTCCTTCTGATACTTTTGCGATGCATTGTAACCATTAACCAGTCTCTGACTATGGAACTGAAACAGCCAATGGGAAAGCAATGCTGAATGGTCACGGTTCTGTGGTGTGGGACTCTGGACCTGGCAGTCAAACACAACATTCATTTGGCCTTCTGAGCCTTCTGGGCAGACTTGGTGATTTTGCCGCTCGTCGGGGTCTTCTTCTCCACTCCTTTGATCACCCCCACGGCCACGGTCTGACGCATGTCCCGAACCGCAAAGCGCCCTTCAAAGCCGAGACACACACACACACACACACAGATCAGAAATGAAACGGCTCACTTTTTGAAAACATATCTATCTTTACATTTACGCCATCCTATGACTATATCACAGATTCACTTATAATGAAGTTCAAGAGAGAACATTTTAAGAGTTATTGTATATTGTTTCCATGCTCCTTAGATGTCAGAGTTGATCCCAGGCAGTTTTAATTATACGTGCCTTTCCTAACAGTTCATTTTTCTATGATTTCAGACCTGTACACCTTGAATATTTTGTAATGACCTTATAAGACAGACGTTTGCTTTATGCACTCTGGCAAGACGTTCGTCTTATCCTATCACCTCGATAAATAACGAGGCAGGCACACACACCTAGAGGAGGGTACTCGGAGAAGCTCTCCACGCACATGGGCTTCCCGGGAATCATGTCCACGATGGCTGCGTCTCCAGACTTCAGGCTCTTGGGATTGTCCTCCAGCTTTTTCCCCGAGCGGCGGTCGATCTTCTCCTTCAGCTCGGCAAACTTGCAGGCGATGTGTGCGGTGTGGCAGTCCAGCACCGGGGCGTAACCGGCGCTGATCTGGCCTGGGTGGTTCAGGATGATCACCTGATGGGAAAAGATTTGATTTACTGTGTTTAAAATGCCCACTCTGAACTGTTCTCACTCTAACTACATGGCTAAAGGTAGTAGTGACCTGAGGAAGCTCTCTTGAATCTCTGGAATTGTATTCTGGAATTTTCTCTTGAACCCACCTGCGCAGTGAAGTTGGCCGCCTCCTGCGGCGGGTCGTTCTTGCTGTCCCCGGCGACGTTGCCTCGGCGGACGTCCTTGACCGAGACATTCTTCACGTTAAAGCCCACGTTGTCTCCAGGCAGAGCTTCGGACAGGGCCTCGTGATGCATCTCCACAGACTTCACCTCAGTGGTCACGTTGACTGGGGCAAAGGTGACCACCATGCCCGGCTTTAGGATGCCAGTCTCCACACGCCCCACGGGCACCGTGCCAATACCTGACCAGAGTTCAGAAACGTGACTCAGCTTTGGTTCTCAACAGAGACCGACCAGACACCCGTTCAACTTAACCAGTTCCACTCAGCTACAGAATACAGTGAAAATGCCTGGACTCTGGAGGAGATGATAAAATGTGACCGTGTTCAGGTGGGTGTTGGTGTCTGGCTAAGCTGTAGACGGTCGAGTTTGGACGTGTCTGGCCGTGCTCACCTCCGATTTTGTAGACGTCTTGCAGGGGCAGTCTGAGGGGTTTATCGGTCGGGCGGGTCGGGGGTTGGATGGCGTCCAGCGCCTCGAGGAGAGTCGTCCCAGAAACACTGCCATCCTTACGATTAATCTTCCAGCCCTTAAACCAGGTCATCTGAGACGGCGACACAGAGACAGGCGAGTCACCAGTCGAACCAACTCCTCACACCCCTCATTTAACATTTCTCAATAACAGTAAAAAAAATGATTCCATGATCTTCAACAAGCTAGCATAAAGTTCATTTTTATTATTATCAAGAAGAAGAAGAGTAGAGGTAGCAGGGGTAGTTAAAAAACAACAGTAATGATGATGATGAAAACAATTATAATAAATGTTAAGATAATAATTATTACTTAATTATTATTATTATGACAATGTAATATAATGATATAATATAGTAATAATAATAATTATTATCATAATAAATAATACTCTGTCTTCCTACTTGTCATCATCGTCATCTGTAATCACGGTATCATACACTGCGATGTGTTAAGGTACGAGAGTTACTCCGTTATAAATTCCTAATTAACGAGTGTGAAGTGATGGGAACATGCTCACGTTGGCACTGGGCTCCAGCATATTGTCTCCGTTCCACCCGGATATGGGCACGAAGGCCACGGTATCTGGGTTGTAGCCGATCTTCTTTATGTAAGTGCTGACTTCCTTCACGATCTCCTCGTAGCGCTTCTGACTGTAGTTGGGTTCGGTCGAGTCCATCTTGTTGATGCCCACGATGAGCTGTTTGACGCCCAGCGTGTACGCCAGCAGGGCGTGCTCTCGGGTCTGCCCGTTCTTAGAGATGCCAGCCTCAAACTCGCCCACTCCAGCGGCCACAATCAACACCGCGCAGTCCGCCTACGGGACGAGACACGCACGCAAACAGAACCTGTTCAGGCTGAAGTGGGTCCTGTAATTTGCTTCCATTGTGAAAATGTGCCGTGTTTTTTATATACTGGGTATATTATTCGGAGGGCGTCTGTGAAAGGTGAGATGATGAATCAGACCTGAGAGGTGCCTGTAATCATGTTTTTGATGAAGTCCCTGTGTCCAGGAGCGTCGATGATGGTCACGTAATATTTACTTGTCTCAAACTTCCACAGAGAGATGTCGATGGTGATGCCGCGCTCCCTCTCTGCCTTAAGTTTGTCCAGCACCCAGGCGTACTTAAAGGACCCCTTCCCCATCTGGAAACGTCATCACAAAAAACAACAACAAAAAAACCCCACTCTGTGTCATGCAGGCGTACTTAAAGGAACCCTTCCCCATCTGGAAACGTCATCACAAAAAACAACAACAACAACAAAAAAACCCCACTCTGTGTCATGCGGGCGTATTTAAAGGACCCCTTCCCCATCTGGAAACGTCATCACAAACAACAACAACAACAACAACAACAACAAAAACCCCACTCTGTGTTAGGCGGGCAGGGAAGAGTTCAATCATTTTCCCAAAAGTAGTTTATGGGTGAAGTTTTACTCAGCTTTAAAGGGGGCAAACAGTATTTTACATCATAACACTGGTGAACCTGTGAGAGAGCGTGCAGGCTTGTGTCCTACCTCTGCGGCCTCTTTCTCAAACTTTTCGATCGTTCTCTTGTCGATTCCACCGCATTTGTAGATGAGGTGTCCCGTGGTGGTGGATTTGCCTGAGTCCACGTGACCGATCACCACGATGTTGATGTGGAGTTTCTCCTTTCCCATGGCTGTTCGTTACGTGAACAGATCCGGTGACACCTGCCTACGGCACAGACCAGAACCGTATCGCACTGAATTTATTACCCAGCCGTGCAAACGTGCGTCATTCTGAACAGCACAGAACCCCCCCAGCCCCCACCCCTCGGCTCTGAGATCACACGTTAGCATTTCACCAGAGGACTGACTAACTGAGTCACCGCTCATACTCATTCAGTGACACCCCCCCCCCCCCCCCCCCCCCCCCTCCTTAACATTTGGACTGATAGCTCTATAAGCGACTAGCCCCAGTTAGGCATGGAGCTCAGATAAAACTGCTCTGATCCTTTAGAAATGAAGAGGAGTATGTGATGGAAGCCACAAAGTTCAGTCAACAGCAACAAAAAACCAAACCAAAAAAAAAAAGCAAAAACAGCTTAGTTACTATACAGCACCATGGACAAGGACAGAACAGGGCTGCAGGTAGAATATGCAGCGAACAAGATCTGGGTTTAGAAGTGTCCATCCTTTTGCACTTTGAAAAGTAAGAGTAAAATTAACATTCAGCTCTAGATGAGTACTGCTGATACTGAGACTGGGATAGAGATTTCAGTGAAAAGGAATCGGAGCTCCGCTGGTCTGGCTGCCCTGTGAAATCACTCTGAGACAAGCAGTTGGCTAACGAACTGTGAGGAGCACAGCATACAAAAGCCCTTTCCCTCTGAGTTCTCCATTCACCCTGCTGTCAAACACCCTCCTCTCCTCCCGCACAAAGCCAGGAAAGAAATATTCAGCACTTCTCAGCCTGATCCAGCCCTTTGCTAAGTGACACTGAGGCATTTGGGTGATGTAACCAAAGAAAACATGCCTTCTTCACTGCTCGATACATCCCAAATCATTCAGACCTCCATTTTGTTAGGATTCTCCCCATTTAAGTAGCAGCCATTTATGAGAACGAAATAAATCAGTTAAGTAGTTCAATTCTAAATTCTAAATTCTAAAGATTAAAAGAATTGTATCAATAATTTGTAAAATTAGGTGTGTGTCTGTAATATACATATAGTGCGTGTAACATGATTACTTCTTATATATGTTATAAATATATTTACTCATGTCAAGTATAGTCATGTATGTATGTATATATATATATATAATGTGTCACACACACACGGATGGCAAGGTTATTGCATCATCACCTGCTGTAGCCGCTGTGTGAATCATCTAAAGGTGTTAAGGTGCGTGATGTCTCCCTGCGGTTAGCTCGACCGGCTAATGGTGATGCGACGGTTGACGGTTGAGCTAATTCTCCGTTTATCTCGAGAAGCTGATATAATGACTCTTGTTGTAAAAGCTGCTTAAAAAAAAGACAGAACCTAGAAGACCCAAGTAATAAAACGCCTCTTCTCTAATCTGAATTCCAATACGTATGCGGTTTGAGCACTACTGATGTAAAAAGTCGAACACAGATCTCTGAAAAATTCGTAATACAAAACCGACCGATTAAAACTACTTAGATGTCTAAAGGATTTAACACAACAATCCTTTTCATGCTGCCGGCGCCATGTTCTTCCATCCCACTCCAAGCCTAGGTTAGCTTGTGTCTCTTTCAATTCTACGCATCTATGCGGCATTTCTCAAGTAATACCGATTATTTTAGAGCCTTACAGGATAACAGTCTTTGAGTAAAATAAATCTGAATATAACTATAGTCATTACTGGCCCAGAATTCTAGCGACGAAAAACAGTGCAATATTTTCTAGAATACTCTACCTGTTTCTGTGAGGAGTAGACGTTCGGTGCTGAAGAGACTGATGCTATGGTAGAGATCACTTATATTGCAGACGGGACGGGGACGGTGCCGGTTGCGCAACACCACGTAACGCTCATGCACGCGAGAGAGAGAGAGAGAGAGAGAGAGAGAGAGAGAGAGGGGGGAGACGAATATAAACAACTGTTTTTACCACCGTGCACATTTGGTGCTTAGAATCTGAAACTATGCACTAGTGGTTCTTTGAAATCTCTACATTTAGTAGCAATTTAGTAATAGTTGTAGGTGTGACAGCAGCAGCGGGAATAATCATAATAATAATAATAACAACGGAAAATGCAAGTGCACTGTGACCTATGAACTATAACAGTGAGTGAATGGTGCATTAATGTTATAACTGGGTAATTAAGTATTAAATATTAAGTATTAGGTTAATATTTAGTAAAATTAAAGTACTAAATATTAAATATTCAAATTCAATTCATGTATTTTAATTCATCTCTTATACGCAGTCAGTGGAGCAAACAGGAGTACATGAAACAGAGCATTGACTTTGCTGTTGTTTATATGACTTTTCACAGTGTACATCATTCAAGAAAACTTTACACTCAAAATTACAGATTAAAACAAACTATGCACATGAGAACATTTTTTAAAAATACATAAAATCAGGTAAGTATCCCCAAAAACATCAAAATACAAAAAAAGAAAAAAAAAAAGACCTTTTAAACAGTTGATTCCCTTTAGCTTCTTTTCGTCTCTATAACAACATTGTTTGCTAAATGTACTGCTAAGAACATCAGCGTAGTGACATTTGACTTCAGAAGATCATCACATCCGTCAGTTTGATCCCCTCTCAGTTTATCACACGTATGAATGTTATTAGTGCACTTTTTATATTTCATAAGGCACAACACAGAGTGCTAACAGGCAAGGACAGCGTGTGGGCTAAAACAGCATTCAAGCTGAAATAAGAACTTCAAAAAGCCTTATTTGGACTGCTAGGAATGTTTTTATAACAGGATATAATCAGTAAAACATGACAGTGCATCCAAAACCCATAGAAACCCTGAAGTTTGGTCTTTGCCCCCTCTTTGAGTAACATTTGTAATCAGCACTGTTTCCAACAGAGGGGGAAAAAAAATAACACCTGATTATTGTGAAGGAACAATTTAACCTGTAAATCATCGTGAAGTGCAGCTGAGAAGCATGTCACCAAGTCAGAGGACTGAACTTAGCCCAATAATGTCACTCATCCTCTAACTAAGCCTGATTCCTGACAGCGTATGGTGAGAACATTGGATGAATGCATACACTGTTAATGACCACGTTCAGGATATAATCAAGATATATATGGGGGGTGGGGGGCAGGAAGAAGCATTGCTTTGCTCGTGAAATGGCCCCCAGCAATGACAGACACGCTGAGGTAGATAACGTAAACACAATGACCACTCAAGACTGTCAAGGCTTCAGACCTGTTACCAGTTATTCAGTCTTAACCAAACAACATGTCACAGACCAATTATGAGAAAAGAACCAAAAAAAAATTAAGACAGGACTAGAAGATAATTCCTCAGTGTGCGAGAGAAATTATCCGGTTGGGATGACGTGTTCTTTTGGATTCGACATCAGACACAAGCTTCCCTTTCGTTTCCGCGGCGGGGGGGGCAGCCGTGCTACTGAATGTGGACTCTCTCCTGCACTGCCCAGGGCTGCACCCCGCCCCTCCCAAACAGCGTGAAGAAGATGGCACCGAACAGATTTATCGCCGCCGAGATGTAGAAGACTATTCTCCACTCCTCAATGGTGTTCTAGAAAAAAAAACAAAAAAACAAAGGAGGTTCCAGCCGCCACACTTGGTTTTAGTGGGAACATTGTTTGCGGTGCGGCGTGACACTGTTACATTCCGTTCGGCTCGTCGCGAGACCAAACCTCTGTAGCAGAAAGCGCTGCATAAACTGCATAGCACACTCAAAACAGTCAAAACTATTTTAACTGTACAGTTGAATATTAAAAAGCCAATAACACGGTTCATTACATTCTGTTGCTAAAGAGTAAAACATCACAGCTAATAGCCATTACATTGCATTTAGCATGTCGGCTCATTTTTAATGTTAAAACTAAAACGATTTTAGTAACGTAAGATTTATTTAAAGACCTACAAAAGGGTAACAGTAACACAAAGATATCACATAGTGTCTGGTTTGTGTTCAGCTCTCTGGCCAGTGTAATATGGAAGGCAGGACTTACAGATTTGGTGAGAGCTTTTGCTATTACAGGTCCAACCATACCAGGGATGGTGGCAAAGGAATTTGTGATTCCCAGCAGGATTCCAGCGTATCTGAAGACAGGAAAAGGATTTTTGTTTGTGTGTTTGTTTTCCCATTTTAATTTTAGAAAAATACTTTAATTTCTAAAAAAAAAATTACAGTTAACAACCATCAAATGAACTGTAACTCGTACAAGGAATTTGTTGGGAAAACACTATACCAAGCCGTATGGAGTCTAAAACAAAAGTTACATTCTTTTATACAAAGAGGCCCAGTATTTTAATCTTTGAATGAGTCTATAAACACACAGGTCTCTTATTTAGAGCCACCAAACAACACGTCTGCCTGTTTGGGTCTCAGTATTACTGGCCTCACAGTGAGTGCATAGGGAAAAAAATGACGCCAGAGCTAACGCTACACAGTGTCCACTTCACAACACATCTCATTACAGATGCTACATCCAGCAGAACGGAGACAGAAAGCACACAGAAGACTCTGTTTGTGTTTGTTCTGGCACGTAGCTGTGACGTGTCTTACGAGGGTGCAATGTCCAGATGGTTGATGTTGAAACCAGAGGACGAGAGGCCGCCCAGGGAGGAGGAGATGGTCAGGAATACAACCGCCAGGATGTAGTCACAGTCAGTGTAGCCGGCCGCCACTAAAAACACGGCCGGTCCAATCATGCCTGTACAACACACACACACACACACACAGAGATGCTGAGTACGGTCACTAACAGTCGGGTGTCTTGCGGTCTAGTGGAATGACGCTGAGTAAAGTATGACAGGACCCTTTGCTCAGTCAAAAGGTATTTTTAAGCATTTAACAACAGCTGGAAACATGTTAAGTGCACTGAAATTAGAAATTTGGAAAACATTTTAAAAAGCGAAACACTAGTCAGTCTTGACGCAATCGTCTTCAATCTCAAAGACTTAGAAAGAAACAGCTTAACGTGCCAGAGGCAGATGTATATTTCTTTAGACTGCACATGACCTATGGGAGAAAGGAGAGTGTGAGTGTGCAGTGTGTGCGTGTGCCACACCGACACACACACACACAAACTCTCATGACTGTGTCTGTGGAGTGTGGTCACCGGCTTTCCGCCAGTGTGCAGTGAAACAGAACAAACGTGACACAGCCAATCTCCAGTTCCCCATCCAGCTGAATACAAGGCTGAGATCAACACAGCACAGCAGCACTCTCACTCACACGCCACATAAAGCCATGTGCCTCAGCGTGGAAGGTGTGACCCTCACCTGCCAGGGTAAAGGCCTTGCGGACCAGTACGGTTCGGTACAGGCAGGTCTCTCTCAGGTAGTCTGCCAGCTGCCCTCCCAACAGAGCGATGAGCCAACAGCCCAGGTAAGGCAGAGCAGACAGCATTCCGTTCTGATCCAAAACACACACACACACACACACACACACGTGAACAGCATGTAAAATTATTTCTGCTGATAACAGAGTGATGCCAGATCATTAGTGTCTGAGTGACAAACAGAATGTAATCTCCTAATGGTTTTGATCTTTGTCATTAATGTCAGAATGCTAACATAAACCTCAGGTCATTTCAAACCAAGGCTAACCTATCAGCCGTAATAAACATCATAACACAGAATGTGTTCACTAAACGTGAATTATATTAACACTACATATGAACTCTCTTACTACATGTAGTTTCACAATTTCACTCTCGTTTATAATATGAGAGAAAAAACACAGGGTATTGAACCTGTGATCGGTGATCCGATTAAAATACTATATCATACACATCTACGATCCATTCCAAAATGAAGTGAATCTGTGAGAATGAAAGAGTGAGATTAAAAACGGTTGGATGTGACTGAGCTGAGGCTTTGTGTTTGGGTGGAGAAACCAGCGCCTCCACCTGTTGAATGCTGAAGCCCAGGATGCTGTTCATGTAGGTGGGTAAGAGGGTCAGGAGAGTGTAGAACGTCCAGTTGTAAGAGAAATGTGCAACCACGATGGCCCATAACGGTAAGGAGGTGAGAATGGACTTCCACGGGATGTAGTCCACGGTCGGAGAGAGCTACACCAGAGTGACACAACACACGTTCAGACAATCTGACATGTCAGAGGTCAGCAATTCCTCACGGTCAAAAGGTTCAAAGGTCAGACTGTGTTGTCCTGTCTCCACAGAGACGTGAGAAGACAGCTTTAAGAGTTCCATGGGTCTTTGACTCTACAGTTAAAAGTCTGTGTGGATTTTCACAAAAATCTTTGACATGTTTTGTATGCAAGTCAGATGAATATTCTGGGACATAAAACACGAATGTAAGCAATTCATCTTTTCGTTGTCTGATTGTGAAATGTTTGATAGAGAGATTGCACATGCAGTAGAAAGTGACTCACCTCATTTTTCAGGGAGGAAGTGATGTAAAGTCTCTCCCTGTCTGATATTCTACTGTGACTGCTGGGAGAATTACTGACTAAAAACACCCACAGGACAAACCATAGCAACCCAACAGCACCTACACACAGAAAACAGCACAAAGAAACGTACAACACACACACACACACATAAAAAAATCAGATTTAGTGCATCATTTGTACTTAAATGGTATTACAGTTGGATTAGATTGTGAAAAGGCTACTGCACTGTAGACCCGAAAAAGGCTTTTAACATTGAGATATTTTAGTCCTGCACTTTTTACTCTTCAAAAAAACCTGTTCCAGATAAGGTCCAGGAAAAGGAGGAAATTCTCTCTGCTAACAGGAGACACTGAGGCACACGGATTTGCCATTCGTTTAGGGATATTTAAAGACCTGAAAGCAGGATGAGTGAGGACAGACTCAAACTGTAACGTCCGTATAATCTGTAAGGTTTTATTTTTTTTTTTTATGTATGCGTCTAAACAGTAATTCAGTGAGGCCTGTTCTGAGAACCTAATACATATTAGTGATCAATGGTTGTCTTTTCTTACCAAATATGTAGAACACGTATGTCCAGTCCAAGTAAAAACATATCTGACCAGACAGGGGAAGGGCCACTACAGTGCCAAGCTGAGCGCCTGTTAAATTAAAGAAAAAAGAAAAAAAACTAGATTACAGAACAGTTAATTAAACATCATTTCCCACTGTATGTGAATGAGAAACTGCCTTATCTCTTCTGACATATCAGATATGAACTAATACATTATTTTCAATTTAAATTTTTTTTTTTTGTAAAGGGGAATAAGGTTTCAATACCTTACTGAGCCATTCTGAAAACTTGAATATTGAGTTTCATGTTTCCTGACCTTTAACCACTGCTCAATGTCTCGTTCAAAGTCATTGTTGTTTCAGTTTTCAACCCCAGTACAGTTAATATTACAAACTCCCATGAGGACAGGGGACTGGCTGTGTGTCTGTGTCTGTGTGTGTGTGTGCGCGTGTGTGTGTGTGTGTGTGTCTGAGAACGGTACCCGTGTAAGAGATTGTCAGCAATCGACTCCTTTCCAACGGTGGGGCCCAGGACGCCCACATGGCATGCATTGCTGGATATGTCACGCCCTGACAGACAATCCACGTATGAGGGGAAAGTTAGAGATATATAAACATGGTGAGTGTTTTTTAGTTTTTAAAGATGGCGTTATAAATACGTGTACCGAGACAACATCCTGTAACCATCCATTGATAACTGATAAGTGGAACAAACAAAGAAACAAACAAACAAACCGAACAAAACACAGACAAAAAAAAGAAGAAACAGAACTGACAGACGAAAACGAGGTAGCACCAGTCCTGGACACTGTTACAGTAGCTTCACTCACCTCCCCAATACCCTCCAGCACCCTGACGGCAATAAGGTAGCCGGGGCCCAGGTCTGCAGCTACGGGCGTCAGCAGCGTAAAGATCACCGTGCCAAGGATCCCCAGGCCTAGCAGCCACTTGGCACCGTACTTTCGCGCCAGGTAACCGCCCGGAATCTGGGTCAAGATGTAGCCGTAGAAGAAGGAGCCCAATATCCAGCCCTGAGTCTCATGGTCCCAGTTATACACACTGGCCTGAGGAACCCAGAACACCAACCAAACTCACCATATGCAACAGAAAATGTGTGTAGACTACACAGCATTTATGTAACTGATGTAACACACACACACACACACAGACAGACAGACACACACACACACACACACACACACACACACACACACACACATACACACACACACACACACACACACACACACACACACATACACAGAGCTGTAACGTAACACACATATAGTCATAAGGCTCTATGAATCCTGTTCCGTTCTCTTTATCTGGGTGATGAGGTGAATGTGGCACCGCTGAGAAGAGATCGTCTGAATAACTTTCTCACCAATCAGCACAAGTGATTACACATACCAAAATTTAAACTGCTAACTTTCCTAGATTACTTTTCCCCATTTACTGTCATTTCACTTTCAAAGTTCTGGGTTATTACTATCCTTATCACTTCTTATCATAATCATATATTATATGGCTACAGTTTTTAATCAATCCTCGTTTACAAACCAAAGTTACAAATAAACAGAATGCCGGATTAGTCTGTGAACAGGTCGACCCGTGGGTTGAGACAAAAGGCACTTACAGTGTGATTGTGTGTCGGCCGCACAGGGCTGCTGTGTCGGGGGCAGACTGACGGACTGGCGTTGCCACTGGTACTGCTGTTCAGCATGTCCACCATAGCCACGCTGAGGTTAACGCGCAGGGCGTACGCCACAAAAAAACCATAGCAGGACAATAAGGCAAGACCGTACCGCGAGGAGCAACACGCGGGAGCTGTGTAAACACAAACAAATACAGTCATACACACAGTGTGACACATGTGCCGACATCAGAAACAATAAAGTCCACATAAACATTACCTTTACACATATTTCATTCACGTCGGATCTATTTACACTAACGACGAACACAAGAGACTATTGCCACTGAACTCTAAAAGAAGACAGATTAGATGAAACAACAGACACGCCTATTACAGAACTACAGTTCTCACCACTGTGAACTAACTTACCACATGTCAATTAGCTCTTGCAAAATACTGTTCTGACATTGCAGGACAACTGATCTTATCTTACGCATCACTACTGGTAACGCGTTTATTAAGTGGACAGAACGCTTCTTCAAAGTTGATGTATACATCGTAGACATTCTAAAGTTAAGTAAAAGACTCGTTTAGCTGCGCTGCTATAACAGCCCATTTATCCTAATTGTAGACACTCTTTATAAGTGACAACAATGCATCACGCCCAATAACGAAATCTACCAAAAGCTGGAATGGACGATAGTCACGCAGACCCACGACCGAAAGGTCAAGGCTTATGGAAAAGTGCAGACCGCCTTTGCGACACATCAATTATTAAAGAGGACGGTCCACACCATTATTCCTGCTGACATCAAGTCGTGCTGACAGCAGTGCTTTAGAAGCTGGCAACGTCCGTTTCCTGCATGGCTTTGGTAAGGCGTGAGTCAGTGGTAAGGTGACAAAAACAACATCCCAACTCGTGACATGTCAGGTTGTAACACAGATGCTAAAGTAGCCAATTGTTTGGTAACTGATTAAGTAAAACTGAACTGTCAGACTTTACACAGTGTGGTCCCGGTGTATGGGAAACGACAGGCTTAATTGCTCTTGACGTGTGCAGTCACATTGTCACGTTCAGTCATGTCAAGTCAGCTGATTTGTGTGACATGGCAATGCAGAGGAATAGAGAAATACATTTCATAGAATAACAACTACTAGGTGAAGTAAAAACGGGTTATGCAATTAGACGTATCGATCGGCCCCCGTGGACAGAGGTGATTACCTGTCAATAAGCCATAAGAACTTTGCTAATAAACACATCATACATTAACAAGTAGTTGTGCTCCAAACAAGTTGTACTGTGTTTTGACAAATTTCTCTTTGTAGCTAGCTAGCTGACTAGCTATTTAGCAGTCCCGGAAAAGTCTATGCGAAATTATTACCTCTTTGAACGTTATGGTCATCTTTGCGGTGAAGTAAAGGTTGCTGATAATCTTCAGTTTCAGTGTCTGAATTTGAATGGTCCATTCTTTTTAGCATAAAAATATTACAAAGTAGTGTTGACAAAACAGACGACGTAGCCAATTGAATTAGACCGGTGCATCTTGTGAATGTGTCTTCTACCCCCTTAGGTATTCTTTAAAATGTGGAGAAGGATTCTACTGCACTGAAGGTGATAAGTCTTAGGCTCCATCAGAAGGACAAGACAGTCAGGGACAGATTGCCCATTTTGACATTGTAGTGTCGCCGTATGGAACTTTGCTTATTGTTTGGTAATCTCTGGGATGCGTTTTTCCCCTGAGAAAGTTCGCTTGAGCGAAAAACATAAAATTACTCTTACAAAAGCCAGCATTTACCAGTTGTGATGCTCCGATTGAACACGTTACTTAGTGAGGGTGCGGGAACCCAGTTCCTGACGGTACGGAAAAATCCACCTCCGGGTATTTCCTATACCCTGAAGCCTTCAGTTCATTGGTCAACTCTCCTTCCGGATCTGACAAAGCTGAATAGCATACGGGACAGTTCCCCTACAAAAACATACTGCTAAATTGCGGGGGAAAAGAACTGTTACGATCAGCATCCAGAAGATGGCGGTAGACTCCGACAGATGTTCGTAGACGAACGTTTCAGCAGAGCTGTTTATGGCAGCAAGAGCTACACGACAGGCCCCTGTTTGGGAAAGCGGGTTTAGTGAAAAGTCAGAGTTAGTTAACTCAAAAGAAGTAGTAAACCTCCTAATAGAAGAGCTCCATGGCTTTGTTTTGCTAAGAGAATGAAGCCATAGGGCTCTTCTATTAGGAGGTTTACTACTTCCTCTGACTTAACTGACTCTGATGTGTTATCACTAAACCCGCTCTCTGAAACAGGGCCCAGTTTATTAAGCTTCTTTAATCGGAAGAAAACCACTTTTGTTTTAAGACTGGATACGACTTTTACCAATTCAGATCATAGGGACTGTACAGCTTCAGTTGTACAGTATAGTACAGTTTTAATTGTTTCCTCACGAGTCGCTTTAGATAAAAGCGTCTGCTTGAATTGTTTCCCCACTTTAAGTCGCGTCTGCTGAATGTAATGTAATGTAATGTAATGTAATACAGAAAGAAAATGGATCCTAACAGACTTTCTGAGATTGTTTAAGACTCATTTAGAGTCGTCGACTTGTTAAGGGCAATAGGAGCAGAGAGACCGACTCACAGCAGCATAGGCTATTACTGGGCGACGTGCGGAGAATGTTTGTAAACAGCGATTGTTTACTCGTCGTGCAGTTTCATGCTCTAAAGAATTTAAGCTAATGACGCTGGAGGAACTTGTCCTTCTTCCAGTTAGCCTCTCATCTCTTGTCTAATTCTCAACCAAAAAGGTTGGACCAGGCTCACGGCACAACCCTAAGGCTGACAAAGCCCCCGTAGTGGAAGGCGAGGCATTCGCCTAGATGAGTTTTGGGAGTTAAAGGGAAAAAAAGAACCTGTCTTAGAATCAAAATAAAGAACATGTTATGAATGTTCTATCTTCTCTGTGGCACTAAGACGAATTAACTTATTGTTTACAAATTCATGACTCATATCAAGTTTGTAAAAAAATGTCAGATCCTGACCCACGCAACACAAGGGGGGTGTTCCAGAAAGCGGGTTTAGTGAAAACTCAGAGTTGGTTAACCCAGCGGAAGTAGTAAACTTCCTAATAGAAGAGCCCTATGGTTTCATTCTCCTTGCAAAACCAAGCCATGAGGCCCTTCTACTAGGAGGTTTACTACTTGTTCTGAGTTAACTAACTCTGAGCTTTCACCCGCTTTCTGGAATACCCCCCCACCCCCACCCCGGTCTTCAGACCATATTCTGAGTGAGGCTTAATATAAGAGGCTTTCCTTAAACTGATAAGATATACAGTTTGGGGGAAAAAAAAGTCTCACTGCATATAGCAAATATAAGACTGTATATCTGACACATTCATACTGAGAGAAAGAAGAAGTGGAACCCAGGGGAAAAAGTGTACTGCAACGCAGGAAGGAATTACCAAAGAGAAACGATGAATAAAAATGAACCCAAAGGACGCCATGCGATGGACTAGCGACCTGTCCAGGGTGTTTCCCCGCCTTTTGCCCAACGAACGCTGGGATGATCTCCAGCACGCGCACGCACGCACACACACACCCGCAACCCTAACTGTTATAAGCGGCTTAGAGAATGAATGAAGGAATGGACCCAAACGACACAAAAATGTATGGATTCAATTTATTGTGCGAATAAAGGGTATTATTCAAGGATTAAATGACAGATAAAAAGAAAAGGAGTATAAAACTGCTGGTTATGGAAAACACCACCTGTTGACTTTGGAGGGCTGCAGCTGAATACATTTTTTGGGGGGGGGGGGGGGACTGTTTCAAAAAATCTGTGAAAGAGCCCAGCACAGATCACATATTTTTAGATATATATATATATAAATACATACATTTAACATAGTGAACATATTCTGTTAGAATCACATTTATATTACAATTCCAAACATTAAAAAGGGGGGGGGGGGGTGACTACTGGCATATCCGATCTTGTTTCCCTACATTCTCACAGAATATGATTCCTAGTGTCTTATCAGTGTCCTGGGATACGTTGGATCGATCTCTCTCTCTCTTTCTCTCTCTCTCTTTCTCAATTCATTCTCATCCAACACTTTTCCACAAAACTCCCTGCACTGTAAAGAATGCCCAAGTTTACGATAAGTCACACATATATAAACTCACATGCAGCAAGCATTAGTAGAGCATCTTACACTGTGTTTGATGATCTTTAGTGGGTTTGATTATAATGTCAGTAGAATGTTTATTCCTTCTAACTCTTCCCTACTGGAAAGAAACAGAGAATGTTTGGTGCCTAAATCAGCTACTAACAATGATAATCAAAATGACATTAAATGAATAAGAGATATTCTACTGATGACAAACAACTTTTCATTTACTCTCTCTCTCTCTCTCTCTCATCCGGTCCCCCTTTTTAAAAATCGCTTTGTTTTTCTCTCTCTAGAGCCATATTCCTCTCTTTTTTCCAGCTCTACTTTCATGAACCATCTTTCCATAAAGTTTTCACACGTGTTGTGCAGTTTGCCAGCCAGGGCTTCCAACAGTACCAACGTAGACTCTCAGACCAGCTTGAGTTTCACCAATAAACCATCCACTATAAGCTTATCAGTAGTACTGTATATTTAAAGCACTGTGTCAGGATTTTGACCATTACAAATGATCAGGAGAGAAATATAAACATGGAGGATTTTTAAAAAGAAAAACGTCTGACGGTTAGTGCTAACTGATCTCTAAATCATATGATATAATTATATATATTTATATAAAAACAAAACAAAACAAAACAGATACATTGTCACTGGCAGCAATGCCTGTTTCTTAAATCACTCAGTTCATGGACAAGTATAAAACACATGCAATACCATGATCATAACTCTTATATAAAAAGAATGCAGTTTACCAGCAACTGCGCAAAAAAGAAAGAAAAAACAAACAAACAAACAAACAAACAAACAAAAACATCAGTGTAATCGATGAAATTTCCCCTTAACACGAAGTTGTTGGTTTTTTGTTGTTGTTGTTGTTCTGTTGGAGATTTGACAGCCATATTCATACTTGATTATGCTGTAGTCTGTGTGGACCTCAGTGACTAATGAGACCATGATTTGACAATGCTACTGATGAAAAACCAGTACTGTTCTCAGTATAACTGCCTGTGTGCGTTAGTCAGTCTGTTCAGTGACTGCAGAGTCTCTTATACCCTCTGACAGAGAGAAGACAGAAAATGACACTCTCATCTCAGAAAAGAAAGGCACATGTTGACATGCCACAACTCCTGCTGGGAGGAAGGCATTGCACTCTGGGAAAAAACAAAAACAAACAAACAAACAAACAAACAAACAAAAAAAACGATAAGCCTGAGGAAATAATTACTGAGAGCATTCATCGACATGACAATGTCCCAATAAAACATATGACGATACACGTTTTATTAAATTGGCCTCTTTTCCACAGAAGCACCCGTCCGTGCAGAAAACGAAACAGTACGTAGCCAAGGTTACTACTACACGTGACTAATGCATGCCACATCCTGGCAGATTTAAAACAGTCAGCCAAAAACAGTGGAAAAAAAGCAGAGCATCTGTCTGATACATCCTTCCTTCCCTCTTCTCTTCCCAATCACCAGTTCTTTTTTTTTTTTCTTTCTCTTCAGTACAGGCTTTGCCAACACATGGGGTTTTTTTTTTGTTTGTTTTTTTTTGTTTTTTTTCTGCCAGGCTGCTGGAGTGATAGGGAGAGAGATTCTGAACCAGGGCAGGGGTCTGTAGGTCAGCAGGCCTCTGGGGTCCGGCGTGGAGCGGAGGGCGGGTTCAGACGGGCTCCGGGTTGCCGTTGAGCTGGTCCTCGGCGTTCTGCGTGCTGTTGCGGGTGGGGTTCCTGCGGTAGACGAAGTAGAAGGGCAGCGCCTGGGGCCGGCTGTGCAGCTCCGCCTTGATCCTCTGAGGGAAGGTGTCGGGGGCCAGCTGCTGAGTGGTCTCCTCTGTCTGGAGGAACAGGGTGTAGTTCTCGGGGTCCTGAATCTTGAATTTTTCGGCGCAGATCTGACAGACTTCCTCCGTGGTGGCGTAGGGTCGCACCTGCAGGGTTTTCGCCGTGCAGCCGCTGTCCGCCTCCTGCAGCGCCACCCGCAGGTAGTTCTGCGCGCGCACACAGAGACAAAAACAAAACAGTCACAAACCTTCAGACCCTCGTTTTCAGAGCGCGTTTAACCGCTCTGTTTCCTGTGTGCGGAGACTGAGTCACACTCTGAGTCACACTCTTTTTCACGCGCCCTGTCTGGCCCCCGGGGGGAGGAACGTTACCTGGAAGTCGTCCACGGACGGAATGGTGCGCTGGGCGGTGCGCCGGCGGTGCCACTGGTGCAGCGTGTTGCGCGTCTCTGAGCTCAGCACCCGTGCAGCCTGCTCCTCCTGGAAGTTTCTGATGAGCGACATGGCGCCGTACGCACTGGTCAGATAGTAGCCGCCTGAGAGGAGAGGAGAGTGGTTACCGTCTGCACCGTCTGCACCGTCTGCACTTTGGGATCTACGTTTCCCCTGAACGAACCTGTTATCACTGACAAACCTGGTATCGCTGTTGGCAGCAGGCTACCGTGTAAGAGATAAGAGGCTGTAAAGACAGGTGTATTGTTCCGTCCTTTTACTGATTTATTATCTC
The DNA here is from genome assembly GCF_902362185.1 of Chanos chanos. Lineage (NCBI taxonomy): Eukaryota > Metazoa > Chordata > Actinopteri > Gonorynchiformes > Chanidae > Chanos > Chanos chanos. Next base: position 51,661,533 of record NC_044498.1, read on the forward strand.
TGCATTACATGGTGGTTTGAATGAAAAGCTGATCTCTAATCTGTGGTCTAAAACGATTAACGTAGGGCCAGAGTTTGTGCCATAGAGCAGAATTAGAAAGGTGCTAAAGAGCTGTAGAATTAAAGAACCTTACCTTCCCCGTGCAGGAGAGAGGGGTCCAACAGCTCCATCATATACTGGATCTCTGTGTCCAGCTCAGGCATGTCACACTGAGCCAGCACATAGGTCAACATGGGGAGGAAGTCATCTGCTCCATACATTCTCCCTAATGCCACACAAACACAAACACAAACAAAAACACAAACACACCATCAGACACTCAGCACTGGAACTTCCCTCAAGCACAGCGTGTACTAGACCTACTACCTTAAACTATCTTACAATAACTTAATATTTAAACCAGATACAGTGACTTATGACAGAATAAATAACCGTAGATGAACTTTATTTTTTTTGTTTTTTAATTCAGTGGTGCTCATACACACTGACACTTAGTGTGTTGTCACTCGGTGTGTAAGGAGAAGTCACTGGTTGTGTGTGTGTGAGGTCTGTTGCATTTACCTGAGTTGTCTTCCATGATGGTATATATCAGTTTACAGACGCGAAGCAGCAGAGACACTTTCTTGTCCGGCGAGTACAGCTTGCTCATGTTCTGGAACTTGTGGCGGATCTTTTCGATGGCCACGGGGTCGGGAGGCAGGGCTCCGTCCACGCCCATGTCCTGCGGCCGCTTGGTTTTGGCCAGCGCCAGGTTCTCCTTTAGCTGCTGCCACACCCCACTGCTCACCTGGAAGTCCTGCAGAGCTGTCTCCACCACACCCTTCAGTGGCTTCAGCACACACTTATGCATGGCTTTCTCCAGCACTTGGTCTGAGAGACACAGGCAGACAGAGAAAACCCGTCAGAACACACTTATGCATGGCCTTCTCCAGCACTTGGTCTGAGACACACAGGCAGACAGAGAAAACCCGTCAGAACACACTTATGCATGGCCTTCTCCAGCACTTGGTCTGAGACACACAGGCAGACAGAGAAAACCCGTCAGAACACACTTATGCATGGCCTTCTCCAGCACTTGGTCTGAGAGACACAGGCAGACAGAGAAAACCCATCAGAACACACTTATGCATGGCCTTCTCCAGCACTTGGTCTGAGACACACAGGCAGACAGAGAAAACCCGTCAGAACACAGTATGATGGCTTTAACGGTGCAGACGGTGAAACTGTGACTTTGTGTCAGAAAACAGGATGACAGCAGAGTTAAGCACTTCACTGAGTCCTCAGTCAGGGTCCAACCCGAACCCAGCAGTTTAAGAGACTGAGACACAATCAGCTCTGTTATTACTTAAAGCCGAAATCCAGACTTAAACCTACTAACCACAGTCAGATTATGACAGAACCTTTGAACAGATGAAGTGTTGTAATTTAACTAATTTTTCAACAAACTTCAAGTTTATAGCTCTGTCAAAGGTAGTCAGTAATTATTTTTTAAATATCACCATCTATAATTTTTAGTGTCAAGTAACCATAGCTATTTGGCTGGGATGACAATGGAGCAACACACGTATCAGATAGTTTAGTTCAAACAAATTCACCTATAAACACATAAACCTGAGATTAATTCAAAAGGTACCCAAAAAAATACACCGAATCAGCACCATAAAAGGGATGAAAGTGGAAGAGCGTTTTTTTTTTTCTCTGAATTGCTTCGAGTTTGCCAGTCTGCAGGAGACTTCATAAAAAAAAAAAAAAAAAAACACAAAAAACCCCCAGAAGAATTATTCCACGACTTCCTCTTTGTGGGAGAATATGGGCATGTCTGAAGGGTACACTTAAGCCGCAGCGTCTACCAGCACCACTCCCGAAATATTAAACATCCACCAATGCACTTTATCATTACACACTCAGCCGAAATGACACTCAGACACATCGCAAGAATGATGTCAACTGTGCCTCATGACACGGATCTGATCATCACAGTTCAGAGGCTGCATGTCAGAGAAAAACAAAATCAGTCTGAAAATTTGACTGTGTGGTTCACAATGCTGACTCAGATATTAAACCCAGTCAGGTTGGACTGTGGAGAAAACTGACACTCGGGCAAAAAAAAAAAAAAAAAAGGGCCAGTCAGCATTCTGAGAGGCCAGCCGCTGCTGAGGGAAGCAGCACTTTCTACTAAAACTGTCTCACGAGATCCCTCTCCTTCTCTCCTCCCTCTCTCTGTTTCTCTCTCTCCCTCTCTCTGTCTCTCTCTCCCTCTCTCCTCCCTCTCTCTGTTTCTCTCTCTCCCTCTCTCTGGGTCTCTCTCTGTGTAACTGGGGTTCATTTGAGGCCCTGGTGAAAGCGGAGATGCAGACTGCATATCCAGTCTGTATGCTGAATCAGCTGATGTAACCACAGTGGAGTCTTTCACGTCCACCTGTGGAGCACACACTGGATCCTCTGCCTTCCCAGAGCCTTTCAGAGACCAGTCTTCCTCCAAACACAGACTGACTGACAAAAGGACGAAAAATGATTTGTGATAATCCTAATACACATACGTGAAAAAGACTGATTCATATACAAAATGTTGAAAGAACCGGAGTGCTTAGACGTGTCTTAGCCCCTGGGTTTCTTTTCCAAGAATCTGCCATCAGACAGGAATGTGGATTGCAGAAGTGATGAAAACCAAGTTCCTAAGAGTTTTTACTAGGGTTTGTTTACCATCATTTCAGATTGTAAAATGATCGTTGGCACTACCAGTATGAAACCAAGCCCTTGCTTCCCAGCATGACATGCTAGACCTGTTCTGAGGCATGCTGGATCTCTGTCAACCAGTTCCCGTACTGGTGGTTGTTTTTTTTTCCCCCTTTACGCAATATTACCATCAGGAGCTACTGAGGACTGTTTACTGCACAAGTCAAATAAACCGTCGGAGAACTCAAAACCAACGTAGCTAAAAGTCCTGAGAGTTAGCAAACAAACTCCTTAGAAATCACCAAGCAGGCTGCTAACTTCCTACTTTTATTTTTAAAGAAGACAGAGAGAGAGAGAGAGAGAGAGATGCATGGCTGGTGTCATGGTGTTGTGAAGGGTTGATCTCAGTTTCAACACTATAAAAGTATTACGGCTGTTTTCCCTCGTGCCATAAGTGTATACGAGGCCACTGGATATATAAGTGTAATGTATATGAGGCCAGTGGATATATAAGTGTAGTGTATACAAGGCCAATGGATATATAAGTGTAGTGTATACGAGGCCACTGGATGTATAAGTGTAGTGTATACGAGGCCACTGGATATATAAGTGTAGTGTATACGAGGCCACTGGATATATAAGTGTAATGTATACGAGGCCACTGGATATATAAGTGTAGTGTATACGAGGCCACTGGATATATAAGTGTAGTGTATACGAGGCGACTGGATATATAAGTGTAATGTATACGAGGCCACTGGATATGTAAGTGTAGTGTATACGAGGCCACTGGATATATAAGTGTAATGTATACGAGGCCACTGGAGCTGTGAGAAGCGTTTGTGAGGTCCTCCATATCTGCCTTCAGGCCAGAACACAGCACAAACTGTTCTGAGAACAGCGTGACTGCAGCCAGAGCAGGAGAGCGGGTGAATGCGGAGTGGCTGGGGCACACAGACACACCGCTGGGTTTAAATCAGCCTCTTTAAGCTGTGGAATGTAGCATGCCAGCCACCACCCCCTACCCCCCCAACCCCTCTGTTTGTTTTCAGCGCAGCCTCCATCCACAGCCGTCTGCTCCGCCTGCAGGCCATTACAGATGTCGCTTGGCTCTTCACACACACGCTAAGGCATCCTGAGAAGCTTCCAGAGGGGAGATAACCACCACACATCTCCCCAAAAGGAAAAGTTCTGAGATTAGCGTCTCTCTGATTATCAGAGATAATGTAAATACAGCCACTGTCAAGCTTCTGATGTCTTCCATTTCACAGTCGCTGTTGTTGTTTTTTTCTCTCACTCTCTCTTTAGACTTTATCAGTTTGTGTCAGTGACAGCAGGTAGATGATAACTTTGACGTCTCTGACGACTGACATGAGAGACAGCCAATATGAATCTCCGATGATACAGGAAAAAAAAAACCCCTGTCTGTGTCAACAGGCACTATTCTGAGCCTTGTGATTGGTCAGAGAGGTGACTGGGCACTTGTTGTGGCAGGATAATGACAGACAGTCTTGTTTCTCGGGGAGACACAGCGGAACCAGAGTTTGCGGGAAGAGAGTGCAGAGATCGGGGAAAACAATCAGTCAAGGCCAGGGTCTAGGGGGGGGTGGCTCTTCCCTCCTTAAAAACATCTCTTACTTCATTTCCACATGTCTACTGAGCCTTGGGCCAGAAAAACAACAGCATTATAAACAACACAATGACAACAGAATCACGTAATGACACGTAATGAATCCAACAAATCCTCCCCCACAGAGCTAAACTATTCACAGCACACTGCTCCACAGTGATGATACCACAATTACCACAACACATGCGCACACACACACACACACACACACACACACACACACACAGCTCCACAGATACGATACCACAGCCAGCGTCATGCAACAAGACACACACACACACACACACACACACACACACACATACATAGACTGCTCCACAGATACGATACCACAGTCAGCATCACACACCAAAACACACACATACACACACACACAGAAACACACATACAGAAACACACACACTCACACATAGGAACGCACACACACATAGAAAAGCACACATAGGCAGAACAGAAATCCCCTGGCAACTCATTCACTTCTCCATAACGATGATTTTTTTTTACAGATCCTCTTTTGCTAGACTGATTCTTTTTTTTTTTTTTTTTGGAAGACCTACAGACATATAATGAGATTTACACCTCTCGTCATCCAGAAATAGACACGAGGAGAGAGAGAGAGAGAGAGAGACAGCTCCGGCCAAGCTGTCGACAGGGCTTCAGTGATACAGCCTTTTCTCTTCACCTTTAACTGGATTTCTCCCAGCAGAGCTCCTCGTCACCCTGTGAAATTCTCCATCCTGGCCTGCACTTAACCCTCAAACACACCAAACACACCGTATCCACCTAAAAACACATTCCTGTTCAGCGCTACAAAAACCTGAACCGACCAACACATGCAGTCAGACCCCAGCTTGCCGGAGCCGCGAGACACAACCCAGGACAGGACGGGGGTGAGAGGCAGAAAACAAGCCCTCCATTCTCTAGTTTCACTACATTCTAACCTCACACCCACTTACTCACAGTCCCGGATCAACACCACCACACAACACAGTAAGCCTGCAGAGGGGCTGTCTCTCAAAGCCCAATCCTGATTGGACCAGAGTGTGCACGAGAGGCACTGGCCCAGTTGGCTCGTGTTCAGCAGATGAACATCTGGAATGAAACCCATTCAGCTGTGCCGAGTGAGAATAGGGCCGTGTTTACTTTCTGACAGGAGGGACTAGATGGTCCCCGTCCGGGGGAAAAAGAAAAAAAAGAAAAGAAAGAGAGCAAGAGAGGCATGTGGAAATGTTGTCTTCTGTGTTAGCTTTGGTTTTAGTTTGAAAAGATTTGTGACCCGCCCAAAGTTTTATAACTCAGGGCGGAGGTATAATGAAAAACAATATGCTTTTTCATTTAAGATGGTGTTGCTTTGGCATTGGAAGCAGTCATACCGGCTTGTCCTCTTTGATGTGTCTCACTGTGTGTGTCTACTGCCTAATGCTAAAATGAATGCAGAGTATGACAAAGGGTTCAAAGCTGCCTTCTCAAAAACCTAACGACACACGGGTCATCCCACATTAACGCCAGCGCAAAGTTACTGCCACGTGCATGTCCGGACACATTGAGAGAGAGCGAGAGAGAGAGAGAGAGAGAGAGAGAGAGAGGGGGGGGGGGGAAAGAGAGACTGAGACAGAGACAGAATGAGAGGCAAAGAGAGAGAGAGAGAGAGAGAATGAGAGAGAGAGGGAGAGAGAAAGAGAGAGTGAATGAGAGAGAGAGAGTGAATGAGAGAGAGAGTCCAGGCGAGTAATAACACATGGGATTCTCTGGAGGCTCTGTCCTGTGAACACACAGACTGAGAGAGAAATCTGACCCGGCAAACACACCCAGTGAGACACATTCCTCACAGATGATCTCCACCCAGCTGCTGAGTCTCCCCAACGCTGCCAGTGTAAACCCTGGCTCTGCTCGGACACACACTTACACACACACAGACACACTTACACACACACTTACACACACACACAGACACACTTACACACACACACAGACACACTTACACACACACACAGACACACACACACACTTACACACACACAGACACACACACACACTTACACACACACAGACACACACACACACTTACACACACACACAGACACACTTACACACACTTACACACACACACACACTTACACACACACACACACACACACACACACACACTTACACACACACAGACACACACACACACACACAGACACACACAGACACACTTACACACACACACAGACACACACACACACACACACACACAGACACACACACACTTACACACACAGACACACACACACACACACACACACACAGACACACACACACTTACACACACAGACACACACACACACACTTACACACACAGACACACTTACACACACACACAGACACACTTAGACACACACACACACTTAGACACACACTTACACACACACACAGACACACACACACACACACACTTACACACACACACACACACTTACACACACACACACTTACACACACACACACACACACACACACACACACATCTGCTGAGTGAATCTGACCTGCACTGCAGCAGCTACCTCAGTCCCGTCTTTTCACTCGATCACTTGACTTTCACCACGATAATAAACATTATCTACCGTTTCGTCCTCCTCCCTAATGTCTCTCGTCACCCTCCCACAGAGAGCAACAAAGGCTGTGATGTGAAGAGAGGTTGAATTATTATCAGTG